>NW_009716853.1:178247-232754 GCF_000703405.1 Apaloderma vittatum | reverse complement strand
ACTTTTTTTTGCTGACTGTCGGTAAGGGCTTTGAGCATCTCTGGGCGGTAAAACCCGTTAACGGGATGTAACCTTCTGTCCTCTCCTGCCCCCACCCCTGAGCTCCTCTGAAGGGATCTGGAAGGCCGAACAAAGAACATTGTGCGAGACAAGGGGGTGCGGTGGTTGTAAGTGGTTTTGATTTGCATCGAGGAGGGGGGGAAAAAAAGAAAAAAAAACGGCCAAAAAGAAAAATATCGTTCCCTGTCTTGAGTGGATCAGCCGCGGAGAGGAAACAACCGCGCACAGGGAGGCGGCAGCCGCAGTGGGGTGGCGGAGAACAAAGCCTTTTTATGTAAGAGAAAATTATGCAAAATGTGCCTCGCTTGAGCTGCTGCAGGTACCAGCCGTGAGCATATGCAGCTCTGCCGTGCCGTCAGGTTGCGCTGAATAGGATCCACCGAATAAAGACTGGTTGCCTCAATTTGTTGCGTGTATGTTTGAGACGTTAATTGCCACCTGCCATTTGAATAAGATGTGCTTTATGAAACACCTTTGGGAAAGAAGGGGGTGTGCCGCATGCCAAGAGAGTTGCTTTCTGCATGTAAGGTACATGATTTATTTCCTTGCACTAAGCAGCAACTTTTGGATTTCCTCTGAATAAAGATGCCCTGCAGTTTGTTGATGGATTTTCATGTAGGCTCTGTGTACAAAGTAGCAGGCTTTCACCTATAAGTGGTCACTAATGTAAAATCATGCTGTAGAATGGGACGTATGCGTATGTATTTTATAAGCCTTAATTATTCTAGGTCTTCAGCATTCCTTTTCACAATTCGTTCTGTCTTTGTGGCTGTGTCAATAATAAATCTTGATCCGTCCTTTCTCAAAAAATGATTTGCTGTCCAGCATTTGTGCTGCTTGCAGTTCAGAAAACCTGTCCCTTTTATTTTCAGAAGGCCTCTTCCTTGCAAGATTGAAGCGCGTATCCTTTCTCTTCTCTTTCTTTCCATATCCTCCCCAAACCTTTGTTTTCTTTCTGTGAAAGAACCTGTTTCTTTTCACCTCTGCTGGTTTAGACTTGCAGGGCTGTCTAGACTACAGATCTCATGGCCAATGCACCCAAGAAGAATCTCAGCTGCAGGATATATTTATTTTCTATAGCTTCTCTTGCTTCCCTCCAGATGGGATAACATGATCACAGCATCTCAGCCCTTACTGGGAGGAGAGAATGTGCTGGGAGAGCATTAGCTTGTGAAGTTACCCCTGCCATTACTTCATAGATCACTACGAAGTGATTCACGAACAATGAGAGAGTGAACACCTTCCATGTGTGTGCTGAAAACTCTCTTCAGTTAGCATAGACACAGTCCGGTTAAGTTTGTGGATGGGTGTATATTTCTGCTGTTAATGTTCTGAAAGTGAGAGGTGTAAAATGGAGCCCAAAATCGCCCTTGTAGCACCTAGGTCTAGGAACTGCTGAATTCCTCACTGCATGTTTCATTTCACCCCTCTGCAAAACACTGAATTCCTCACTGCGTATTTCACCCCTCTGCAAAACACTGATGATGCACTTGGCAGTGGGCAGGACCCCAACTTTAAAGTGATACCAGTCTCCTGGAGCTCAGGCATTTGCAGGTGAGCTAAACTAACACACTGAAAATAACCCCACTAGCTTAGTAAAACCGTTCAAGAGTGGAAATGAAACATGCAGGTGAGCCCTGGTACAGCAGGACTCTGGGAAGAGGGGTGATTTCAGCAGTGATGGGCAGTGGCATAAGTTCTATCTTCTCATCTTTTACCTAGGGGACAGGATTTGGTTAGGGGAACTTTACCATTTGTTGCATCCATATTGCGCATTGCCTATGGGTGTTTGAGAGAAGCCAAAGAGCTGTCATCCTGAGAATAAAAAGTTGCAGTTCTTCTGTGGAGAATTTTAGCTCACTTTGAGCATGGAGGGCAGTTCATTGTGCTTACAATGCAGTTTGTTACATAAAAGGAGCATTTACACCCTTGATTTAGAGATCTGATGTAATTGTTACAGTATGTTATGTCAGTACCCACTTAGCAGTGTTCTTTAAATATATTCTGACAATAAAGAAAAAGTCATAATTTAATCACCCTTGAGGTTCTGTGCCTGAGCCTGAGTAATCTGATCACAATAGGCCCTAAATGAATTGTAGCAGTCTGTGGGTTAAGAATTCCCTTGTTGCTACATGTTTTTCCAGAAGCATGCCTTTCCTTTCAACCTGTGTCATGCTGCTTTCTGTATGCATTACTGTTTCCTAAACCATATACCTGGATTCATGAGAGGAAATGTTTGTAATGTGTACTGACACTAGAGCAGGCTCTGGCCCCATGCTCACTTAACGTTTGTCTGAGCCATGGAAATCTCTAGAAATATCTAAACACAGAAACGGGTGGGTGAGGCCCACTGCAGAGGCTGCTGGCGTGTTTCAGCTATCACCCCCAAATGTGGCATGTCAAACACGTGTTGGAGACAGGTTTATTTTCTTAAAGAGGTGAGAAGAAGTCAAAAGGAATTTAGGTTGTGAGGACTTTATGGTGATGGCTTTCAGAAGGTTGCCTCTTAGTACAAGCTCTGCAAAGTAGCAAGGTACTGACAAACCTTGTAATGCTGCTGTGGCATCTGAGAGATCTCAAATCTAATCTGCCATAATGGGGCAGATTAGCTTAAGAAACTGGAGTTGGGGGGAGGCTCTGATAGGAGTGCTTCTCTATAAATTGTGGGTCAGTCCAAAAGCCTGAGTTCCTTACATATTTTTTGCTGAAAGCACAGGCAGTGACTGAGCTAAGAACTGATCTGATATAACCACTAGCTCACAGCAAAAGAAAAAAACAACACACCCTTTGGTGTTATTGGGGTTCCTCAAGGGGACACTCTTGCCTGCAGGACATTTGAACCTCGACTGCAGCCTGAGTAGGAAGCGTTGGAGTTAACATGCGTATGAATGACTAACAGCCAGAAATTTGGAAAGGTGTAAAATCCTGAGGTCCTAGGACTAGGTGACTTCCTAAGGCCCCTTCTAATTTATCGAAATTATCTGACCATCTGGATATTCTGTTTGTGTGCTATCTTGAAGTACATGTGTGTACTTGATGGAAAAATAAAATTACGTGTGTGCCGATACGTAGATTTTTTCTCTAAAACTCAAGGATGCTTGTTTTGGTTCATCAGGATTTATTCAGTTTTTTTAAACATAAGCTTAATTGCCCTTGAAAGTGAACCTTAACCGTGCTTTAAAGTTAAGCATGTTTTTAACAGAAAATGGAAAAAGTGAAAATTCAGGGTATGTGGGCTCAGCAGGGGAAGACCCTTGGTGATGTCTTGTGGTGCCCGATACCTCCAGAGGAAGTGTGGAAATGAACAATGTTCTGGGAAATCACTGCATTGCTTATCCCTCCCCAAACACACATCCACACACTAAGAGAGAGTAGGGGTGGGTCTTGACATGTTTAGGGCTGATGCTTTCTCTTCCATTCTTTTGCTTCATTTACAGGTGTGCCTGCCTGTTAGCAGCAGTTCGTAGCGCATCTCAGCTAATAAGTAAAAACAGCATGAGACTGATTTCCATAGGGTGGAGCTGATTTAGAGAATCTGTGCTGGAAATAGAGGTGATTTCTTAAGCCATCTGCCTCAATAGAGGAAAAAGCTTTAATTTCATGGGTAGGTTTAACCACAGGTTATGCTACTAAACTATAGGAGGGTGTATTAGAAGGACATTCAATGTGACATTTGTAATTGCTTTCTAGGTATTGGAAGAAAGGACTGATGTGTCCATGGGGTTAACTTGGATTGCTGTGGCCACATGGATTGACTGTGCTAGCTGTTAAGAAGATTTGAGTTCTTGATTGACCCATTTTACTTTAACACTAATTGTTTGCTGCTGTATTCAGGAGAAAAGATGGGCTAATGCTGTTGCTCTTTATGGTTTTACACTCACTGCTGTTTTTTTCTCACAGATGAAACTGATCTTTGTTCTTTTGTCTTGATTGGGGAGGTGGCTGGGAGCCTGTCTCAATCATTCAAAATGATAACGAGAGAACACTTTCAGAATGTCGGTGCTTATACTCAGTATGTTGTGTCTTTGTGAAGGTACCAGTTTGAAAGGAATTGTGGTGAAAAGGTGAGGCTTGGGGCAACCTCAGTAGCATAAAGATTTATCAAATCTCTTTTTTTTCTGGAAGCTCTGAAACAGATTAGTGCTAGTTGGTAGGCTTGACTAATGTTACAATATAGTGTTTTTCTTATGAGGTACTCTTTCTCTTTTAGCATTTTTAATGTGTGTTTTTTTCTAACTTTCTGTGAGGTGAAAAGTATTTATTTATTTTAGCACATAGTGTCCGTCTTCCAGATAAAATATATATGTGTGTCCGTATGTTAATGTAGTATAAAGGAGATAATGTTTGTATTGCAAGCAAGAGTGTTAAGTGGTGAAAATCAGTATAACTGCATTGAATTCATTGAATCTGCACCTGACTTGCACCATCTGGAAAAAGACAATGCCTCTTTCAGCTCCATTTTCTCATTATTTAAAATCTAGGGTACTTTTCCCCTTCAGGGAAATAATAAATTTATACCTGTGTGTTCTTAAGTTACGGATTTGTAGGTAGAATTCAGGCCTTCTGGCAAATTTTGTTCCTTGGTTAGAATTGACACTCATGGGTACAGAGGTCAAGCCCCCGGCAAGAAGTAGGAAGAGTTTTCTGCTAGTATTTCTACTAGCTGTAATGCAGTTAGACTGCAGTAGCTGAGTCTATGAAAACTTACTTTTCTGTCTGAGAAACTTGTAATTTTCTCCCTGAGGGAGATTTAAACTACATTTCAATAGCTATTTGCAAAATTATCTGTATGCAACCTCTGCATAAACAACATCAGAAAAACAAAACAAAACCAAACCAGCAGTCAAATCATATCAGCTAACTTGGCAGCATTTAATTAGAAGATCTATTGATTCAATTAACTGTATGTTTTTGCTTTATTTTCTGGAGAGAATGATAGAGGCTGGTTTCTGGTTTAAAGCTATGAGTTGTCAGGTCTATTCTGAGGAACATACATTATCTGTTAGAAGAGCTGCTTTGCCATGCAGGACTTACCACTTCTCCTGAGGTTCTGTTTGTGGGTGAATCAAGTTAGAAAAATATTTGAAAATGAATACATAGGGTGGGAATATTTTAAAGGTTCAGAACTAAGCTAGGGTTATAATTTTGAAAACTCCAGCCTTGATGCGCCTTTAATCCAGAGGTGAACTGTAGAAAGTGCTGGGGGCCTTCAAAAGTGACCTGGGTGTTTAATAGGCCAGAAACCTAGACCTACTGGCTGTGAGCGCAGATCTGCATTGATTGGCCTCCTTCCCTACATAGCTTAGCCATGGTGTTGTCAAGGCTGTGGCTGGAGGAACCCTGCCTGGGTTTGAGGTAGAGCTAAGTCCGTCTCTTGTTTTGGTTCTTCTCATTTTCTGTAGAAGATATCTGTATAATTTGTTAAGCCAATGCAGGCAATTGCAAGGTGCCACACCTTAAGCGCAAGGACCCTCTTAAACCCCTCTGAGAAAGCTCAGAGGCTGAGGGGGACTGTGAAGAAAGCCTCTTTTCCGGGTTTGCTGTGAAATGGGCTGAAAATGCATGTTCAAAATACTTTGACTTCGAGGAGGATTTGGGTCTGGATCTGAATTCTGGTTAGCTGGGAAGCTGGTTAGCTTGTTTTAGCTAACCAACCCTGTTTGTGCCAAGTTATTCTGTGTTCTGCAGCAGCCTTTCTGTGACAGCCAGGTCTGAGCAGAAAGATCTGATCCCCTCATAGGGAATTTGTCTGGACTCTGAACCCGAGGCTGTACGCTGCAATGCACTGACTCCCAGCACCAACATCCAACACTTGCTAACGTTTAGGTGATTCCACTGTGCTCTGGCCAACTGTAGGACAAAGAGACCCCGCAGCCGTCCCGTTCTTGCAGCTGCTTCCAAGTGGTCTGGTAAGATATGCTACCTTTATTTGAGCTACTGTGACCATGGCTTGCTATGGCTTGATTAACAGCAGCTGTAGGTTCATGTGCAAGGTTCCTCTCACTGACAAATCCCTGTCTGCTGGTGCCTGATGTGCTTCTCAGGTATCTCAAGCTGCTGTTTGGTGGTTGTGTCACAGGGTGTGGCAGGCAGGCTGCCACTCCTGTTTGCAGCAAGAGGTGTTCACGTGGTTAAGCATCTGCCTGCTTCCCTTGAGTCATGCTGAAATCAATACTATTTTATTTCCCTTAGCAATTAGAAAATGTTTGAAAAAGCTGAGGAAAAAATCTAAGGGCTCAGAAACGAGAGATGCAGGGCTGCAGTTGAATGTTTTGCAGGAGAGTAGAGCTTGCACCAGGATTGGTCTGGGTATTTGGTCGTTCACATCCTGTCCTGCTTGTCAACCTGTAGATTGAAGTGGGAGGGAATCAGAGATGAAGCCAGGTGTGCTGGCCCTAAGCTGCCTCCTGATGTACTAAATTAATTTGCCCTCCTTCTTTGCTTCCCCACATTGAAAATATGTGGTGCAAGGAGACAGCCTCGAGAATAGGAGTGAGATTTGTGAACTGAGAGTCAGCTCCTCCACATTTGTATTAAAGTTATTTCTGATTTGCACTGATTCAGTCAGGGCAGAGTTTGGCCCTGAGGATGCTCTTCAGAGATTGTCAGTGTGCTCAGAATACATCTGGGAGTTAGTGTCTGTGTTGCCAGGAGTCCAGAGCAGACCTGGCATTTAGGGTTCAGACTAAGTGTATCTGGAAGGATAGTGGCAAGTTAGTTTTTTGCCCCATCCCTGTCTTTTCTAATGTGATTGATTTGATGTCCTATAAAGAAAATTTCCTCCTGGAAAACTGTGAAGAAGCCCATAAATCAAGAGTAAGGAAACTGTATATTTCATTTTGAATAGGGAGATAAAATACCTGTATTTCCTGGAGTAGTAAAGGGAAGTTGGCAAATGTGAGAGAGTAATTAAAGAAAAAAAAAGAAAAACAAGCAAACCTCTCTCTGTGGAGTGGGGGGAACAGTTAGTAATGTGATTCATTCCAAAGAGCAAGGGATAGAGTGAGGTAAATAAGAGCTTTCATTCAATATTGTTCTGCAAAGTTAAGCTTTTCAGGGTATAGAGAGCTGGTTGTGCTTCTGAAAAAGACTTAGCAAAATATTGAATGTACATATTTCATATTACCCAGTACTATCTGTGACAGCATGTAAACAATTTATGTCAAAGACTTTGAATAAAAGGCATTTGTTAATATGACAGATTAATGTCTGTAATTTTATATTGCACATAGTTTGCCAAAATTAGCAGCAGTGATTTATCGATAAAACTTATGATTCTTTAGGTTGTATCACTTTAAACAGCATGCTATTAGTGTTGTTTAAAACACTGACAGTATTTTGAATGCAAGATTAAAAATACTCTTAAATGTGCCTTTTTTGTGGAATGCATTTTGGAAAAAACCCAGAAGTGTAGTCAAATTGCGTACACTTAGAATGGAGCACAAAATGGATTCTATGGGCAAAAAACTGCAATCAGTCATGGTTGGTGTTTTGGGGTTTTCTTGCCTTCACTTATTTTGATGCACTGTGTGCTTGCATCATAACTATTTAGCAATAAGTGCAATTAATATGTTGCAAAGGTTTAATTCATAATTATGGTAACTTGGAAATTACAAACATGTTTTCTCATTTTACCATATTTATGATATTGATTCTTCAGATGCCTGAATGGTTGTGTGTTTGTTTAGATGGTAATGCTGGTATCGGGCTGCCGGTACTGACCTGCATTACTGTGTGCAATTACCAACAGGCACTGAGTCAATCAAGCCTTTCCCATCAACCATCTCTGCAGCCCTTGAGTCCATTTAGAGACTGATTTTTGGGTGAGTGCTGACTTGTGCAGGTGCTGCCAGTGTTGCTCGATGTGCACCAAGCAGCTATAATCGTGAGAGTTCTCTGTTCTTTGGTTCATCTGGACTCAGTTGACTTTGAAGCCAAGCTTATCATAAGCTTAGGCTTTGAAACACTGATAGTGAGTCAAGTAGTATCTACTGAAACCATGCCTTATGCCTTGCTTTGAAATCTCTTTATGAACTTGATTCTGCTTGTTGCCTTGCAGCACAAAGGAGTATGTACACTGCTATTTATGAGAGTAGCCTTTGATTGTAGCTAAATTTATTGGGGTTTGTTTTTAAAGATGCTGACAATGGCAGAATTTAATTGGTGGAAGGTGTATACCTTCCTGTGCCAGCAGATAAAAATCCTACTGGTTGTTTTAAGGCAGATACTAATTTTTTTTGTGTGGGGTCATGAATTTTGTTTTCTCCAGTGAGAGAGCAACATGGTGATGGTGAAACTTGTACTTATACCTTGTTTACACTTTTAATTGTGTGTTTTAAGACAGATTTTGTGGGTTTGGGTTTTTTTTACAGCTTATTACAAACAAAAGGAGGGAAAAATTACCTGAAAAAAATACTGGGAAGCCTAATGTTTTCAATACATGAAGCTATGTTACTACTAGGATCAGAATTGCAGAGTTGGCCTCATTAGGTTAGAGGCCTGTGGTTGGCACCATGTGATTTCTTATGCCCTTACTATCCTGCCATTCTCAGGTGAATTTCACTTCAGAGGTTTCAGTCGCTTGGAAGACTTGACTTTATTTTTGTTTCAACATAATTTTATATACTTCTAGAAGTACTGATTTTTCTTCTCTGAAGAGAGTGAAATTTTGTTCTGCATTTTAAGTTTTTGCAAGGTCAGCTCCAGTGTCTTCACTTGTTTCAGTGTGCAGTGAAGTTATCTCTCAGTGTCCTGGGATGGGCAGGAGAATGTTTTTTTGTTTTTTTTTTTAGACATGTGTTTTTGTGTTTTCTCTGGCAATGTTTTGGTGGCTTTTCTCACTTGCCTTAGGGAGAGGGAAGGTAAGCAAAAAATGACTTTTCTTCCAGTGGGGAAGTGATCTCTGGATGCATTAAAAAGGCAGAATGAGAGGTCAGAGGCATGTGTTAGTTTTTGATTTGCAAAACTAGCTGTGAAGACTTGTTTCAGCTGTAGCTGGTAGTTTTATTTTCAGAGCTGACAAAACAGTAGGAATAGAATTTGCTTGACCAGGATTTCCAGAGACTGTTGAGCAAGAGATACAAAGAAGCAGCTGTCTCCCTGTATTCACCTCTTTTTCCAATTCAAACATAGTATAAAGACAAGTTCCTTTTGGATTTGGTTCCCCTCATGGCTTTGCAGTTTGAAAGTCTGTTGTATTTGTTTGCTCTGCTACCCTTACCTGCAGGCAAGACATGATCTAGATTGAAGTGTGATCATCCTAGCTTAGTAAACAAGCCCTGCCCCATGCCTGTGTCACTAAGCAGATGAGTAGCTCTTTGAAGAATGTTTTGAGGCTTGTGAAAACAATTTCTAGCAGAAACTTTTAAAAGATATTAAAATATGGAGATAGTCAAATGAGCAAGCAAGAGCGCCTCAAGTATAAAGGTGCTGTGTCTCTAGTCGTTAATATTTTCCTTTCCATGATGGATTTACTTCACAGCTGAACTTGCAAGTCCTTCACAACTGGCAGTGGCAGTGGCAATTTCCCCTTCAGCTATAGCTCTGGCTGCATTTAAGTGTTTCTCTCCTTTCATTTACTACTTTTCAGTTTGGTCACTCATTTTGCATGGAAACATAGCTCTGGGCAGAGCTCTGCATAAATAAGAAACCCACTATATAGATGAAACCATGGAAAAAAGAACCTGTGATATTCTCCTGCTGGACCTTGTTTTGAAATAAGTGTTGCTCCTCTTCTGAGGAACTTACAGGAGTTGTGGATCATGAGCAAGACAGTCATGAGGTGGACAGAGTTTTCTAGCCAGTGGGGCTCTGGCATAGTGATGAGAGCCTCAGGTGTGTTCATCACATGTATGCTGTTGGGTTTGGTTTTAGCTTGTCCCATTTACTTAGATCCTGATCCGCACTAGAATTGGAGAAGCTCTTCTTGGCTTGGAAGTGATTCATGTGGGGATTTTTGGGGCAAATTTCAGCCTTATCTTTGCAAAATCATCCTCTGTGTTTCCACCGATAATTTGATTAGGCTTTGACATCCTCATAGGGCTGGGGGCTGCTGGGGTGACCTGCAGACTGTGGCTCTGCTGGGTCCTCTGTTTATGCCCAGGCCAGGGAAGACAGGTTCCTGGCTGCTGGAACAGAGTAGACATTTCTGCCCCGTGCATTGGCTGAGCAGCAGCAGTTGCTGTTTTTTATCCTGCTAATTCCTGAGGACAGCAGGAGCATCAAGTCTGACTCTCCAGAGCTCCACAGAACAGAGTCACTTTCCATACACTGGAGGGAGTCACAAGGCCTTTTCTCTTTGCTGTGGCAAAAATCACTTTGCCCTGCCTTGTTTGAGAAACATTGAGACAATGCTATGCATACCCTCCAACCCTGGTACTTGTATATAATCAGTCTGAAACTGTTCCCGAGAACAGACTACTGGAAGTGGCCGAGGAAATGTTTGCTGGGTTTAGCCTGAAATATGAGACACGTTATGCAAACTAAATCTCAGGGCAATAGTGGGAACCAGGAGAAGCATTCCAGTTTGGTGGTCTGCGATGTGGTCTCTTGGCAGACGAGGCTTATCTCAGCTCTGGGGGTCCTGTGCTTGTTTGCTCCCACGGAGCCTGGTCCTTGCCTGACCCCGTGGGAAGCCAGCGCAGTAAGTTGAGCTGGGGCAACACTACTGCTGTGCGAAAATGAGTGACTTTCGACCAGTCCAGCTCTCTAAAATGCTCCAGAGCACTGGTGAAGGGGAGAGGCAGGAATCTGAGAGCTGGAAGGCCCTTACCTGTCTGAAAGACAGGAGTTTTAAGGTAGTTAATGCTCCGTAATGAAAATAAGGATCCCAGGGTCTAACTTCCCTGGATAGGTTCTGTTGCGCCCTACAAGATATCAAATTACACCGTCTGTGAATCTTGCTTAGTATTTTTAAATAACTTACTTTCACATAAATAGTCCTATTCTTAAAAAAACCCAGCGAAAACTCTTTTACCTTTTAATACTTTTTTTTGATTGTGAGAGAAGGACAGAAGACATAGGGTTGCACTGTAAATGTTGCACTTGGCTTCCTTCCTATTAACAGTCAAAAATACACTTGGCACAGTCTTTTGCTGGTGGTTGCAGAGAGATTTGTATGGTAATAAACAGCCCTTCTAGGCTTTCTGCTGCAGGCTCTGGACATGGCTGTGCTGCAGCTGACTTGCTTGCAAAAAAGCCCTTGCCTATGTCTTTAATGAAGGACTGTCCTGAGGTAGAAATGGTCTTCCTTGGAATTGGAGGAGGGGGAGGGATGTGTGTTGTGAGGAAAAGCTAAGCCAGGAAACACCTGGCAACCAGATGGCCCCTAGCATGCTGCATCATACCCACACCTTCATTAAGGATTACTGTGGCTGTCTCTGGGTAATAGATTTAGAGGTTTGGGGTCACAAAGAATTAGGAAATTGTAGCCAGTTGCAATTAAATTTAAGTTATTTTTAGAGGACAAAGAGCTGAGCTGAGCGCTGAATTAGAGCTACTTGGAATGTTACGTGTGGTATTTTCTAGGTGACCAACAAAAGAGCCCATACGCTTCAGTCAGAGGCACAAAGGAGCCCAGGGGTGGTGGCAGGTGGGCTGGAGACAACAGAGCTGTGACCAATGGCAGTAACGTGGAACTGGTATTATTCTGTTTTCCAGGGCAGCTGGCATTATGTACTTCCCTCTGAATATTTATGTGTGCAACAGAAAAGTGTTGCTCAGACCGTTAGTAGGATAGGACTGTGTGGTTTGCATTGTGATTTACGTAAGCTGGACTCCGTATCTTACATTAATGTTTTACTTTAATTTAGTTTTATGTTTCCCCTTCAGTGTGCAAGCAATCTGAAAAGGGCAAACTCAAAGATTTTTAAGTTTTGAAGTAAATTGTGAGAATATCAGTAGGGAAACAGAGATTTGTAAGAACTATGTGGTGAGTCAGGAGTTTAAGCTGGCCCTGTGTGGGTGCCCAGAAGTGAGTATGAGGAAGCTTGAATGATTGTTCGTTACTTCCGCTTTCATGACATCGACGGAATTAAAAGAGTGTTGCTGGCTTTTATCCTGTATATTCTTTGAGCAGCTTCTTTGCAGACAGTGTATCTCTAGTCACTTTCATATTAAAATGTCAATAAACACAACTTGAAAAATCTATTTAATTACTTGCTAGTGTAGATATCAAAGCCTATTGTGAATTTCATGCAGTGAGTTCTGGGGAATCCACCTCAAAAAACTTGTTTTAAGTATCACTTCAATATTTAAGGCTACCTGTGGGGTTGGTTCTGCAGCAGAGATCCTTGTTAAAAATGAGCTAACTTGCATTATGCAATGCAAGTGTTTGTATTTATTGAAGACAAGCCAATCACACTGTACCACATAATATGGGGCAGCCCCATGAATATGAAACAACTCTGTTTTGAAAGGGTGGATCAAGTAAGTCTTTTCATTTTCTAATCTCTCTGAATCTGAAAGACTGTATGGTATTTCTTATTTTACCCTCGGGAGAGGAAAAATAAATCTTCTCAGTTCTTGAAAGCTACTGCCCCAGGTTAGGCAGCCCTTACCTTAACAGTTCATTACCGAGGGAGGCCAGAATATCCTTTTGTTGTGCATTGATGGTGTCTTCAACCAGTGCAAAACTCCGCAACAGCAACTTGGAAAGAAAAGCAGGGAGAGCGTGCCTGAAGAATTTACTGTGCTGTTGTTGGTTTTCCCCTGAGAGAAGCCCAGCTGTCTTGAAACTGAAATTAAAATGTAAATCCTAAAATAGGCATAATTAGGGTACTTCCTTTAGATGATGTCTGGTACAGACAGCGTCAGTTTTTTTGGGTGTGCAGTTTCTTTTCTGTAAAGAAGTGCTCGAGCAGTGAATGAGGAAGGGGACGATTAGCAATTGTCTGCTGTGTTGGTGGTGCTCTGCAGCTTGGGAAAGTTGTGATGAAGAACAGAACGCGAGTTCTTTTTCTCCACCAGTCCTGCTTCTACAGTGCGTAAACCTGTTGAAGACCTGTACTTCTGAATGTACAGAAGTACTGCTCTAGTATCATGTCGGTACTAAAATAAGCAGAAGATGCTGGTATTAATCTTCCTGTAATTTTTTGGGATGGAGAGCTCCTGGGATGTCTCATCTTTGGAGGAGCTGCCATGGGCCTGCTGAAGTGCTAAAAACCTCTGCGAATTGGTCTGTGAGGCAGCTTGCTTTTGGTAGGAATCTTTATTTTGGCTCTGCTGGACTTGAGGTTACTCCCTGAAAGAAGCATATTTTGCAGAAACATTGAAAGCAGAAATCCAGGCACAATAACCTCATTTTTGTTGAGGTTGAGTTAGTTGTAACAGCATGCGGTACTTGCTGGAGGCCTGAGCGTGTATGAAGCAGCAGGGAGAACTGGAGCTAAGTTTTGGTTGGAATGGGCCTGGAGAAGCAGGCTGGGACTTGTTCCTATCTGGAAGATGGGTGGCTGTGGTGTTTGTTGTTCTTATGTGTTGGGGTTTTGGCACCTGCTTTCACACTAAATCAGCTGTTGAGAATGTATGTCTATGTAAAGGTGCTTAGAGCTGCTTGTGTGTGTTTGACAGTTTTGGCATATTTACCCAATAGGTGTTTAGCTGCTGCTTCTCTTTAATTATTATATTTTTTTTAGTCTCTGAAACACTTGTGGTGTAATTATGTAGGGGATGTTAATGATAGAATAGTTTCAAGACTCCAAAGTTATACCAACTTAATAGTAGTAATTATTGTTTATAACATTACTTTTAGTAGGGAATGAAGTATTTTGTCTTATTGGGGTAAGTTTGATACAGATATTCATGATATAAAGAGATCTTAAATGGTCTGGAGTTTTATTGCTAAGGCCAACCTACAGTTTCAAACCAGTGTATATTAATATGTCCCTTATTCCTCTTCCCTCAGTGGCTTGATAGCATTTTTCATTGTACAAATTGTAACTGTGAGGTGCTTAAAAGGAAGAAATAGGTTTGTAAGGGGGAAGACTCTGTGATCTGTTTCCTACTGCAGTGGGAAAAGTTACGCAGTTGTAAACTGGTTTTCAAGAGGCTGATGTCATCTTCAGTTTTCTGAGCTTCTTGATTGATGGTTTTATTGTTCTTAAGGAAGGTAACTGTCATGGAGGACTTCACCAGGAGCCCTGGATAGCAGATCAGGCCTGGAATTTCAGTGTGAATTCAACAGGAGAGCAGGAATAAAGGATAGAAAAGTGATGATATGCAACCTAGATGTTGTTTGACTCAGTGAAAAGAACAATGTATTATTAATTAGCATCTTCCATTGAAAGAGTTTCAGAAGGCAGATTGTGTTGTGTGAGAACCCATGATCATCACTAATCTAATTTTTATCTCCTACTGAGACATTCTTTACCTGGGATCCTCAGAAGAAATATAGAATGCTGTTTTCAATTGGTAAAGTTAGTACAGCACTCACTTTATAACAAGCCCATAGCTTTTGGTTATTCTCTACAAAGCCTGTGGGAAGGACAGTAATGACTTGGGTTAGATTGTTAGTGAGTTGAAGATATTTTTTCTTTGTTTTTATTCATTATACATATTGGAAATAGTAAATTTGCCATAACTTTCTAGAGTGCCCTACAAGTGAGCCATATACAGACCTTGATAAAGATTGCAGCTTAATTGCTGATGAATGAGGATATATGAAGGGACTCTTTGGGGACCCAGGGCAGTGTGTAAGAAAAACAATGGCCTGTCAACTCCAAAACAACATCTTTCTTCAAAGGGGAAAGGTGCACATACTTCAGTGTCACTTGCCCATTACTGCATGTAACTTGCATCACTGCCTTTGAGGAAGAGGAGAGAGGTTTCTGACCTGTTTGGGCCATGAACACAAGCAGGCAAATGCATGTAAAAAAATAAATATGTGCCTATGCTTGTACAGTGGTGATCATCCAAGTTTCTTTTCTGTACTCCACTGAAGTAGCAGGCAGAGAGAGATTGGTTTGTGCTGAGTCGGAATCTAACTCTATCATTTCAAAGCTGACATTTCTACTTTTTCTTTGTATGGTATTCTAGGGACTAGATAGTAGAACAGCTGAGAGTTGAGCCCAAACTGTAATCTCTGGAAGTTTTGTTATGAGTGTGATAGAGTTATTTCCCAGTCAAATATCTACCAGACTTTCTAAATCTTGATGTGTCGATGGAAGGTCATCTGCTTAAATGCTACCAAACAGGATTTACTGTTTAGGTGTAAGTGAAATCTGTGCCTGAAGTACTTGTTGGCCATTAGTTAATTTTTAGTTATTGTATCAGTTTAATTTTTGGCATTTTTCAATCAGGGCCAAAATCCGGTGTTTTGGGTGTTTTTCCAGTTGTTACTGGCGCCCTAGTCTTCTAGCAAAACCCAGGTATTTGTGGCCTCTGCATGCGTATGAGGTCTCAGCCCCTTCATTGGGGTAAAGAGGAGTCTGTGCTTGTAGGCTGTGTTGCAGGATTAGCACCTAAACCATGATTATGTGCTTACCAGTGTGATTACTCACTTTGCTGCCCTTTGAAGAGTGCACACCCTGCTGTGGCACTGTCCTTAGTACTTTCAAGCCTTTTGGGCAAAATTCATCCTCTGCTCAGAGAAGGTTATGTTAGGAGAGAATCTGTGGGTATAAATTTGAGAATTATAGGTGCACTAGCACAAAGGCAGGTTTCAGTCTGCCCTTGCAAATTTGGCTGGCATTATGGTGCGCTAAGCTGGGGGGTGCTCTTATGTGCAGGGAGAACAGTGTTGATACCAAGGGATCCAGAGAGGAAAGGCATGCTTGAGCTGAGCATTTTGTCTGCCTTCTCAACTCCCTGGTCCTACGCTCCTGTGTTACTTGCAAGATAGGTGTTTGTGCTTGGCTCTTTGGTCAAACTGACAGTTGCCAGTGAATGCTGATAGAAATGGCAGCCATCTCCTCTGCCCAGCCTCCCTATCTAGTGTGGGCATGCAGGAGAGCGCCTTCTGAGGGAAACAGCATCTTACAATTCCTCTCTCCTGCGAGGATCTCCAGGCAATTTTGTTACTTCCTTCATGGTTTTGAGCTCAAGATTATTACTTCTGGTGTAGGCTCTAACACTCTATCCAGCTTCACTGCTGAGAATACCCCACACTGCCCAGGTAACCAGACAGACCTACTAGTTCATAAGTGTCCATCAGTTCATACCATAAACTTTTATCATATAAGCCAGCTCCAATTAGCAGCTGAATTGGGGCCAGACTTACTAGGGGAACCAACAAGTCTCTCTTTGAATGCAGGGCACACAGAAAAGGGCAGCTCTTAAATCACTGTGTAGTTTAATTGTTTTTCTTTTCTTGAGGGCCCTGAAGCAATGCAATGCAGGTTTTTCAGTGCTGACATCACAAAATAGTGGGACATGCTGCCAAGTCCATGTGGGTGGAGAAGAAAGGAGGTGTTCTTGATTCTTATAAACACTTCTGTTCTCAAGGAAGAAAAAAGGAACAAACTTTCCCGATGATTCTCTGAGAATGTAAATGCCACATGAACATTTTGGCTAATGGCAGAAATGGCATTTCCTGTGCTGTCTTCACTGCTCAGTTGTCTCGTCCTAGTTACGTAAGTCGTGTTTTATCAACTGGAGCATATGCATAGAAAACCAGTTGGAGAACTCTACGAGTCATTTATCGCCTCCTCACCATTTCCAGCAGAATTACTCATACCCATAGTTGCTCTGAAAAGAGTGTTCAGGTGTTCTGCATCACAACATTAAAGTTGCATCCTTTCACCTGTAAACTAAATATTTTTTGCCTTATCTGATCATATTTAGGTTGCAAACCCTGAAAATTAGCATGAACATTCATCATTTTTCTTAGGAAAGAATCTCAAAAGTTTTTAGCAATTATGCTACTTTTTGATAGAGGCTAAACTCATCCTTAATGAAACTTCATTTGTCTTGGTGATTGGAGAGAAACTTAATTTTCGTATTTACATTTACACCTTCCGTGGTGTGCAGCATGGGAAGGATACTTGTCACCAGGTTACACAAATAATTTGCTTTATAACAGTGTATTGACCAGCTCAGCGTAGTGTTTTATTTATGTAACCAAATCTAAAGATGATGTTTTCCATTTGGGCACATACAGAAAACGAAATTATGACACTTGTGTAAATAATGTTCTGGTCATTGTGAATTCCTTAAAAGAGCGTGGACAGACACTTTTTGAATATTTGGCAGTACCCAGTGTAAGCCTGAAAATGTAGATGGTTTTTAGAGGCTGTTCAGTTTGACTGATTTATAGCAGAAGAGGCTTAGAACAGCCTGGACTCTTAGCACTGTTTGGTTTGCGCTCTTATCCATTGTTAAGAACTTGTGCTCTTGCTATGCTGATACAAGATGGCCCTGTAAAGATTCTGGGTAGCTTTTATTAATCTGCTTATCAAGCTCACTCTAAGTATAGAGTGCTTTGCTGTTCCAGAGCTCCAAGAAGCTGCAGTGCTGGGGCAATATTACTTGAAATAATAATGATCAACTCAGTTCCTAGCCAGCAAAGAAGAGGAAGAAAACAAATAAAAAAAAATCTAGCCCCAAATGGAGCAGAGGACACAGTGTTTAGCATAGCTCAGAACATTTTGGATGTGTCAGTTTGGAAGTCTAACCTCATGTTACGTGTCTGTTTGTGGGAGTGGGGACATAAATTGTGTAGTGACCTTAGCATGGTGGAAAGTGAATAGAAGAACATGTTTGTGTTTTTTCCTCTTTATGCATGCCTAACGTGAATGTGCTTGCAGGTGGAAGCTGTTAGCTGTGAAGCTGTTGATCCCAGCAGGGAAAACAGCTTGCCTACTAATCATTGGGGCAGGTAGTGGACTGCTAAATCTTGTTTGCTTTAATTGGCCTAGTAGTGCTTTTGAGTCAGTGGGACTAGGGTAAATAATGTACTCAAGATTTGTCCTGGTATCTTCATCATAGGCCGTAGATCTTACAATGTAAACTATTAAATTACTGTAGATGACACACCAGAGATTGGTCTTGGAGTCCTTTGGGGATTGTGGAATTGCAGATTAACTCCTCACAATTTACTTAATCAGGGTGTGTATTTATTTTTTCAGAAGACATTCTCCTGTGAGAAAAGTTGGTGAAGTGGCTAATTGGAACTGAGCTGCAGCTGAGACTCCCAGCTTCCTTCTGAGAGGAGCAAGCTCCTTTTGTGTGTTTCTTTGGCTGCTGTCTGTGAGGGACTGATGTGTACTGTACAATGTTACTTTGCATTGAACCTCTGGTAGGGGCATGTAGGCCCAAAATTCCTCAGCACTCGCTGTGGAGAAAAGAAATTATTAACTTCCAATTTTTTTTTCCCCAAAAGTCCTGCCAAATGATGATTTAACATGACACAAAAATGCATGTGTGCTGTGACCTGGTGCCTTGTACATAATATGGTTTGCTTCCAGTTCCAGCATGCTCTTCTTTTTTCTTCACACTGTAATTGATGCTGCACAGATCATTGAATCTGCGGTATTGACTACAATTTGTATAGTTTGGATTCTAGAACAGCTTTAAGCATAGGATCATAGAATCATAGAATGGCCTAGGCTGGAAGGGACCTTAGAGATCATCTAGTCCAACCTCCCTGTTTTGGGCAGGGACGCCACCTCTCGACTAGACCTGGCAACACATGGGGACTGAGCGGGAATCGAACTCGCAACCTCGATGTTGGTCCTTGTTGCCAGCACTGCGCTCAAACCACTGAGCTAACTGATCTTTCCTGTTAGTCTGAAAAATCTACATCCTCGGAGAAAATGTTTCTTCTATGAATTGATCTGTGGCCTTCCACATGCTTGCAGGGATGGATGTAGAGGCCAAAACTTGAAAGGTTGGTATTTCCAAAAGGATCGAAGGAGCAGAATGCAGTGGGAATTGGGATACACACGAAACATGAATTTCTTTCTGCGCAGTCCTATTAAATTGCATGCAGTTCCTGGGAGCTTGCTGCTGCATGCATAATGTGTTCCCTCGTATGTAATGCAAAGTAAAATGTTTCCCTTCTGAGCAGTTCAGTGGCTGGTGACTGCAGGGAGTTGGGGGGAAGGGGCATTTGAGCTTTCTGGGTGCCACCTGGCTGAAGACCCTTTGTCTGCAGTTGGCTCTGAGTTGTCCCAGAGGACTTGAGAGTAACTCTTGTAGGGGAAGCAAGAGTACCTGGGCCTTGATGCAGGTACCATAGATGTTGATGGCCCTCCATGCAATACAAGACCAAAAGAGGTAAAGGCCTTTAGGTCTTGAGCACAGGGACAATATTTCTCCTCAAAAAGTTTGCCACTATTTCAGCTTGTGAGATACAATCAGGAAAAAAGCTTTAGTGGTCATAGTTAGGTTTCTACTTCAATAGGGAGAGAACAGATGAACTTGTCACTCAGTTTACTTTTCCTAATACTCATTAAATTTGTCTTCAGTGCACTTGCATTGTGTTCAGATTATCTAATTGGCTTGCAACTGCTCCTTTCCTTTTTTTTTTCCTCCCCCATTTCTCATCTCTGTCATTATCATGAAAGTAAGCCTTCTGTAGCAATAGGTTTTGCTGCTCAAAGGAAGGGAGTTCTCTTTAACAGAAGTTGATTTAGTGTCTAAAAATAGGAAAGCCCCAGCCTGTCTCCTGGATCAGGTGGTTATAATGGTGAAGACCACCTGTCACAGGAGTCTTTTTGTTTTATTCTTGAGGACAAGTTCTTTCTGACAAGAAGGGACATGCAACATTAGGAAATAGGAAATTGTAACTACTTTAACATCTGATGTCAACAAAAAAATGAACTGAGTATGCTCAGATATTGGAATATTATTTGTCAGTGGTTAAGACTGTGTTTCCATCACATGGACTTTCAGTATTTTTAGGGATTACAGGGTAATAATATCTTGGCAATTAAAAGAAAAAAAGTATTTGGCATGGGAAGTTGGCTTCAGATATGCTCTCCTGAGAGTAGATTTCTTTAACAGCATCATAAAAAAAATAAAAATTGTTATATTTAGATTACATCAGATTAAAAAAATTCCTAGCAATCTATCATTTGGGGTTGGAACTCTCTGGTGAGAACTGCCATGTCAAAAGGAGAAATGCAGTTTTGCTGTTGCCACTTGAAAATCTTGCTGGTTTGGGTACAACTTTTTAAAATGCATTGGTGATTTCTAGCTAGGGTGTTTTTAAAGTGTACTTAACTTTCCTGTAGTTAACAATCCTGCTGTCTACAAATCGCAGCTCTTAGAGAAAGTGCTGGGAGGTGAGGTGCCTGGGCAGTGTTGGTAAATCCTAGTGTGCACCCGTATGCCTCTCCCGAGACACAGTTACATTTAAGGTTGTGTCACTGCATGCCACTGGCTTTTAGTGGGAGTTGGCTTCTTAGTCATGCGGGCATGCTGTGACAGTGCCGTGTGGATGCAGATTTGTGGATACAAATCCTGATCCTGAAGTGTGCACTGCAAAGAGCCATTCTGGTTCCACAGGGGTCCTTTGGAAAGGTGCGATTTGCTCTTGGAAGCCGCTTTCACTTGGGCTGGCTCTGCGTTTCCCCTTTCTTCCTGCGCCTTGAGAGGAACTGATGCCGTGCATAAAACCTGAGTGATCTCTGGGACGTCTTTCCAGCCTGCTTTGCAATAATTCTCTTTTAAGGGTGCTTTATTTGGTAAACTAGCAATAGTGTCGTGCATATTGAGTGCTCAGTGTCCTGTAGGAAAAACAAATACATCCCTGTAATAGGAAGAGTTAATTTATGTGTTTCTGTTTTGCAAATGAATGTTTGCACTGTTCTGGAAGATGGATGAAATAGTCCTGCAAGCACAGAGAAATGGGAATAACAAATATGCAGCACGAGGGCAACATTTGAGATGCTGCCTTCCTGTGCAGAGGCAGACTTGGAGACTCCACCCTGGCATTTTCAGATGGAGCTGCTGAAACAATCCTCTGTAAATAACAGATCTTAGTGTTTGTTTTACTGTTTTTGTAATAAGCCATTTGTGAATCACTGTTTTCATTATTCATCTAACCTCAAAGATGGAGAAATAACATTTAATGAATTCATGCACTAATATTTTTCAATCAATAACTGAAAAAATTACTGTGGGAACAAGCCATCCACTTTCATTTGAAGTGTGTGACCGTTCAGCCCTGGCCTCTTTGCTGACGCTGCCACTGGAGGGGCCAGCTGTGTGGATCTTGGGGATCTTGTGACCTGGATTTCTGATGAGCAGCTGGATTGCATCATCATGGAATTTCACCTAGGCTGTTTGCAGGGCGATTAGGTGGAGCAGCAGGGTGAGGCCTAGGGAAGAGGAGTGCAGATAGGCAATGTTGTGATACCATCCAAAATAATATTTTCTTGTTTGCTCTCTTTTTAGAGCTCCTGTGCTTTTGGTACGGGTTAAAACTTCAGCCACTGATATCCATTCCTGGCTGAGCTACCTGTGTTTGCAGGCTCCCTCTCCCAGTTTGATGAACCGAGTTACTGTGTGATGGTAACTCGGTGCTAACCTAGCCTGGTTCAAGAAATTCCCGAGAGTGGCTGGACTGACAACTTGTGGGGAGGCAACCTCAAGTAGGAGACAGTGTTTATGATGCCTGGGGAGTAGTGACTGGAGAGCTACTGATGTGTTTTCTTTTGTAGACAGCATAGGAAGGTCAACTTTGTGTTTATTTTTGAAGAAAGCCCAACTTTCTTGCAATTTAAGTCCAGCACTCCATTTAGAAAAAGAGTTTTTATTTCACCCTCTGGAATTGCTTGCAATTGGAGGCTGACACCTCAGCTAATACTTGATCCCTCTTCAGTTCTGTGGCTATTTGGGAAACAGGGTTTAAAACACTCAGGAAAAGTGGTATGAGTGAGTGTTTCCCATGAAATTTAGCTCTGAACTGGAACTTGTAACCTTAAAACATGTGTTTTTGTTGAGATGTAATACAATGTGTCATGGTTTGTGCAGGTCAGTGTTCAAGACAGAGGTAACACAGTGGAACCTCCAAAATGCTTCAAGATGGTAGCAAAGGTCTTGCTGCAAAGTTAGTTAAAAGCAAAGGTTCAACAGAAAGTATATCATAAATTCTGGTGGGCATCTTTTACCTGTCTTTGGGAGCTCTACTCTGCTGTTTCTGTAAAAAAGCAGAATTACAGTGTCTCATTGCACACCAGTGCTTTGTTTTTAGCTGAAGCGTACAACAGCCCATTTTTCAGGCAGGTGAACTTTAGAATCACAGCTGGGTATGAGAGCTCACATCTGGAACATTGTGTCCAGTTTGACGTTCCCCAGTATAAGAACAACATCAATATGTACTGGAATGAGCCCACTGGAGTGCTACTAGCATGATTAAGGGAACAAGGAGGTATGATGAGAGACAGAGAAATGTTTTTCTTCCATCTGGAACAGGGGAAGCTACAGGGGAGTCTCAATGTTCCTTTATAGCTACCTTGTTGGTAGGGAGGGTATAGAAAGGGTGCTGCCAAACTCTCCTTGGAAGTGCGTGATTAAAGGGCCAGGGCAAAAGATACATATTACAACAGGGGTTACTGCAGGTAGAGATGGGAAGAACTTTTGCACCGTGAGGGCGATCAGCCACTAGAATGGAGACTGTGAGGAACTGTAAACTTTTCAGCCCTGGAGATATTTTGAAGCTCAACTGGATAAAGTCTGGATGACCTGCTTGGGATAGGTGCTTGGATTAGAAACCTTCAGAGGGACTTCCAACTCGTATCATCCTGTGTTTCCAGTTCTATATGAAGACCATGGTCGCTTCGGTGGAAACTGACAATGACCATCAGATATACAGGGCATAGTCGGCACTTGTGTGACTTGTGCAACTACCAAGTTGAGTTCTATTGTTGAATTTGAATGCAACAGAGAGAGTAAAGCAGCTGGGCACGTCCTCCCTCCATCCTAGTTCACTTTCTGCTGCCATTTTGTTTTGGGGAGTTTGCTGTAAGTTGTTGAACAATAATTATATTTATGTATGGGTGGAGTTGTGGAGAACAGTGAGGGAACATCAGCAGAGGTACAAAACTAGCAGGGTAGCCTTCTGAAACAGAGTAGGGTTTTTTTCTCCTCCTATCTTTGCGTGCTGTATTTCTGTGTTAAAAGGGATTCCTCTGTGTGATGTACTTGGCCCAGCAAAGAGTCAATTTTAGGTGCTGGGGAGGAGCTGTACTGCTTTTTGTGAAGAAAATGGGCACACAGGCTTGAATGGATCAACAGAAGACAAACATAAAGAGTCAGATTTTGTCAGGTTTTTTGAACTTGCAGTTCAGCCGCTGAACAACCACAAGGTCTGCACACAATGCGTGACCAAAATAACTGTATCTGCACTGCAGCTATTCTCTCTCAGCAGCAGAACATGTCCACCAATTGTAGGTTACTTTTTTCTCCTCTGGCATGTCTGTGGGTGACAAATGTTTTTACCAAGATCAAGCTGCTGGCTGTTGTTGCTAGTTTGTGCCAAGGTTAAATCTCTTCTGCTTGGTTAAGGCTGACTTTTGTAAGGTAGGACATGAAAAGTACATGAGCCTGGGAGAAAAAGAGGAGCAATACCAGCTTCTGGTTTGTGTCTCCAGCTCCTTGGGAATCTGCTATGGAAATGCTTAAGACTACAGAACTTGTTTCTCTAAATGTTGAAAATACCTTTCAGAAGCTCTTAAATAGTGCTTGAGATAAGTAGCACCTTTCATTTGTGGCTGATATCAGAATATTGTTAAGATTTATTGCTTTTAGAACAATCTCTTCGTTCCAATGCATTACTGCACTTGGGCTCTCTGCCAGGGCTAAGCAGTGCCCAATATTCCTTAGCAGATGAACATGGCAAGTGAATATAAGAACATGATATTTGTGTGTCCATCACTCTTAACAGAGCAGAAATCTTACTGACCCCTGAAACTTTATCTGGTAGGTTTTGACCAGACAAAATTAGTCTGCATAATTTCTCTGTCGCTGTTCTTTCTTTCTTTTACATTTTGTAGGCTGTTATCAGGTACCACAATGCCACAGCTGTCCATGCCCCTGACTTCATTTATCTGTTCTGAAGACTGAAACCGAGAGACATTGTAGTTAAAATGACCCTGTTCCCAGGGGCTCTTGGAGGAGTTCAGCCCAACAGATGTGGGTCTTGAAGCCTCTCTGTATCACAGCAGACCCCCTGTTGCCTGAGCAGAAAGCTTCACATGCATGGCAAAAGAAATAACATATTTCCTGAAAAAATCACATTTCTTCTCTGTCTTGGGGGAGTATCACAGTGATAATTTACTAGAAACATTTGTTTCCCATCTGTTTTTTTGAGTGAGAAGGAGAATGGAGTAGGAGATCTAAGCTGTGTTTCGAAGGGCTTCTCGTGGGCAACATTGCCTGTAGGCAGTGCGTTGTTTAACTACTAAGGTCCATTTGCTTAAACTGCAGGAATTCGGCCAGAACCACTTTACTTTTCTCCGTATTAGTATGTTCTTTGGGAGTAAAGTGTTTGTTTTCTGCTGTCCCAGTGTTATTACTACACAAAAAAGATTTGCCTAAATGGTTAACACACAAAGACAAACATTGAAGAAGCAAACCAAAACCAGCCAAACCAACAATGAGAAAATTAACAACACAACTGTGTGGGTAGAGATGTTTAATTAGTTCTTATGTGTGGTCTCTTTCTTATCCTGCTAATATTGCTTGGATCAGTATTAATAATATGTATGTTGGTGTTTCCTAAACATGTAGTTTGAGTATTGCCCCAGGCAGCAGCTGTGCTGTGTGGAGGTGTGCTTGTGTGAGAGGAGGAGCTGGGAGGTTTGGGAGGTGCTTGGGTGCCAGGACTTCTGTCCTCCCTGCTTGGGCAGGTGCTGCTGGGAGCTGTGCTGCTTCCCTTGGGAGAGTGGGGCTGTGTTTCATGTCTTTAAATGAGAAACTCTTCAGAACAAGAGTACTTCTAGTATTTATGATGTAGCATGTGACACAACCTCTTGGTTTTACACGTTGGTGTAAAAAGAATTGTCTGACAGCATTTTCTTCTCGCACTTGTCAAAGGTATGTAACAACTTACCGTTTTCCTAACAGGGTAAGTTTATTTCCACTGATATTAATTATATTATGCTAAAAAAATAACCATATACTGCAGGCAATAAAAGTGTTCTGTGGATGGTAAGCGAATCATAATTTTTAAGTCATGATACTAAATTCATTGCAATTGTATCAAATAATTCTTCATTTTCTGTATTGCTGTTTCTAGTTTGCTATTTCTTTTCTGCTCTTAATTGCTGAGCTCAGATACAGTAGCTTTATTTCACTGCTTTTTTCCTATGGGTCAGGGTCCTGCAGAAAATAGTGAGGAATGAGTTTCACTCATTAATTTGTGGATTTTGTCTTTGTCTGCACAGTTAAATATGTTTTAAAAGGTGGAAGTACTTCTTACCTGTTTAAAAATCAGTATGTAGGACTGACTGAAGGATAGGTTTCTTCCCTTATACTGGGTAAAATTCTAAAAATATTAGGGGTTTTCCTACAAGGGTGCCTTATAGAAATACTAATTGTCTGGACTCACAATCCTTTGGAATATTACTGACACCATAAATACAAACTGTATGTTTGCACAGATAGTCTTTTGCTGATAAACATGTTTGAAGATTTTGATGTTGTTGACTAAGACTGACAGAACTGTGACTTGTGTACAACGCAAGTTTGTGAGAAGATTTATTTTCCAAGGAGATAATGAATCTCTTTTGGGATTCTGATATTCTGATCTTCTTGGAGCTATAGTCCATGGAGCAAATTCTTAACTGGTTTATGGGCATGGATATTATTGTAAATGAGACAGTAATATAATTCCTTGGAGAGAAGATTAAAAATAATTGATGATTGTTAATCAATACTTTTTTTCCCCCCCTTTTTAAGTAGAGTGAAAAACGAAGCAGTGTGTCTGTCAAATGAGTACGGGAATGAATGTTAATCCTTTTGAAGTGCTTTCTGGTGGTGATGAAAACTGCATTCACAATTAGGAAGTACCAAAATAAATATTTGTCCAGATGAGAAGCTGTGAGGAGGAGATAAACAAAGCAATGGTAATAGGACTGTCAGAACTGTCTGAAAGCTGGAAGAACAGAGAATAAAATCAGTTTGGATTTCAGCATCTAATTTAGAACAGAAGATCACTGAGGGCAGCAAACACAAAACTTTATCAGTATTTAGAGTATATTCTGGTATGTTCCTGGGAATACATTTATTTATTATTTTTCTTACTGGGCTTGGAGATGTGGTTTAGCTCCTAAACCAGAGCTTTCCCTTCTTTTTTCAACCAATAGAGGAGAAGTGGAGTAGCTCTGTGGAAATCTTAGTCCCTGCAGAGAGGTGTCAAGTGGAGCCTGCTGAGTTGCAGCAAGGCCGAGAAATGTTTTAAGTGACTCTTGAAACTGGGACTTAAGTTTTCAAATAGCCTGTGTTGATGCTGAATGCTAAGTGTCTTTGCAATAAAACTGTGCTCTAGGAGCATCTACAAGCTGCAAAGGAGGCTGCCTAGGTTAGACAAAGTCTTGTGGTAAGATGTATGTTGTTGTTCTGGACAACTGACATCAAAGTAGGACAAGGATGGAGAGGTGCTTGGCACTGATTCACCCAGAGTTATTCATAAGGCTGAGGAAGGTGTGTATGTGGATGTATTGTGTAGAAGCCAGACCTGCTGGCTGCCATGCCCTGCTGTCACCACGCATCAGTGAAATGTTTGCTTTTTGTTATCCACAACCTGCACATGTACTTCTTCCCTTGACGGGAGGATAGCTGCCTTTGAAGGGCTGCAGAGGTAGTTTCTCCACTGAGCTTGTTAGAGCTGTCCCTCACTGGTGTTGCTTTCAGAGGGGCTGAAAATTTGGCTAATGGTACTTCTTGAGAATTGGGCTGCAGGAGCTCCTATTTTAACAGCAGAACTGTGAATTCTGCTCCAGAATGGCTGAGGTCCAGGTGTGACATGTTGACATCAGTGTTGGTAGGTAATGAGGTATGATGTACGAGCTGCTCACTGTGTGCTGTACCATACCCAGGCATTCTTTCAAGTTAATCCTTGTGGCACATCTTGATACTGAAAGGAATTTCATATCAGAGGACCTCCTGCAGGAGTTGTTTCCCTTCTGCATCAAAACTTTTTACCTTTTCTATTTTGTTTCTTGGTCTTTTGCCATACTTTTGTCAACTCTGCTCCTCCCTTTCCCCTCCTTTTGAGTGGTCCCATGTCCTGTCATTCCCCCAGGCTGAGAAGCATAGCACATGGCTGGGTACTCTTGAAAAGAGAGGTCAAAGATTAGTAAGTGATGCTCATTACCCTAAATATGCCAGACAGTACTGGACACCCAAAGAGGACACTCATGCTGGTTTAGACTAACTGTTACAGAGTCTAATTAAGTTTATATTGGTTTAAATCTGTATTTTATCTGCATTTAAAAGGGAAAGGAGTTTTCCACTTCAAATATTTCATCTAGGTCTTCTCCATGTTTTTGAATCACAGATTTATCTGAAACTCTTGACCTCACCGGGGGTAGTATATGCTGGCAAACAAAGATTTTGTTATTTTTTTCAGTATAAATCAGGCCAGCCTAATAGTTAGATTTTTAAGGGTGGGGAGAGGGAAGGCAGTGAGACATCTGTGCTTTAATCCCCTTATGTTTGTTTTCATGGCAGTGAGAGGCTAGATGAGGAGTCGTGTTCGCAGGGAGGACTAATGAAAAGTTCTGTGCATGACTGTTATGATTGGGCTTTGCTTTGCACTGACACAACCAGTTCTACTTGTGCACATTTCACATGGTCGTGTGTTGGCCAAGATCTGCTTTTAGCTGAAAACCAACCCAGGGGCAAAGCTGGCAGCAGCAGTAACATGCTCCCTTCCTGTACAGTGGAAGCAGGTCTTAGCGATGTGCAACAGATGTTGCCCACTGGATGACAGATGCACTTAAAATCAGTTGTAAAACTGGATTTGGGATTTTGCAAATTGAGTTGAATGAGGACAAGTGCTATTTAACGGTCCGCGTGCTCTAACAAACAACTGTATTTCTCTTACGCTGAACTTCTGTGAAAAAATAAAAGTCAAGGCTTGGAGTCCACCTTTAAGAAATAGGACACTGAATTGCACCTGGACCCTGGAAAGCCAGGTTTAGTCCTTGTTTTTAATAAAAATTTCTTTTGGGCAACCACGTCTGGCTGGTGAAGTGACATGCTGTGTGATTCAGAGACCCCTGATGCATCCAAGACCCGGATATTGATGGGGATGTGAAGGCAATTATCTTGTCAGCAAATGCTGCGTGAATGCAGCCACAGCTTCTGGGATGCGGTGCCAAGTGCCCTTCTGGGCTGTGTGATGAGAACGGCTGGTTCTGTCAGACAGGACTCTGGGCTGGGATGTTCGGCTGTGAGTGATTTGGTAGCAGGGAGGCATCTGGGTGCAGCTGTGGTAAGGGGTCTGAAAGCCAATGTGTTACTTTGGTTCCATTTCAGACCCTGACTTATAGATCATGTAGGTATCAAGATGATAGATTATGCTGCAGTAGCACTGCTTTGCATATTTTTTCTTTTAGTTTCGGAGTTGTATGCTGCAGGTACAGGGAGAAAGATAGGCAAACACCAGTGTCAGTGTTCGTTTTAGGAACAGAGAGTTGAAACATTGTACTGCCACTTTGTGGCTTTCTCTCAAATAAATCTAAAGTGAAAGCAAACTTCATAAAAAGTAATGTGCTGCGAAGATCATTTGAAAGTGTAAACAGTGGCTGAAAAGAGGTGATGTGCCATACAGGATGCCCTTCTCACACCCAGGAGCTGGAGTGGAATGGTGACATGGCATTGTGCCAGTACCTCTCTTTATTTTATCTTTTCAAATGTCTGTTGGTCCTTCTAAATATTTTTGTGTGCTTCTGAAATACTGTTTTGATCATTTGCAAATAAATGAAAATAACATGCTGCAATATACTGTAGCAGCCTGAACAGCTGTAGCAATGTGAAAACGATGAAAAGATCAAGAAATGACTACTAAATAGAATATCCCAGCTGTCCCAAGTACTGAAACTAGTATATGGTAGTTAGAGGCAAAACTCCTGTGTGTTTTAGAAAAGCACAAACATAAAAGACGTACCACTTAAATGTATAAAATATAAGGTAAATATGTGCACTTCTAAGAGATGTCTTATCTTTCTTTATATTGACTCTCATTTGAGAATGGAAAGGAAAGCTGTGGTCAGGTTCCCAGCTCTCCAGTGATTGCTCTGAGGAATCTCCAGTTTTTCCTGCTGTGTTGTCTGGGTGGAGCACCCTGCTTTATCCTCGTCTGTTCCTGACCTGATAGAGGTGCCATAAAAAAGAAAGTTGAGGGAGAATTATGACCATCTTTAGCACCCTTTGTGGGAGAAACTACTACACTGAGAATTTTTGCTTTAAGATGGGGTTTGCTGCTGTATAATACGCTGCAAATTCTCACAGGAAAAGAACCGAAAAACAAACAACCCACCAAAGTACTGATATCTTTTCTAGTTTCAAAACATTTATTTGGGGTAGAGGGCAAGACACATGTGAAACATCTATTTGTGGTGAACTAAGTAGCATCAACAATAAAGTGAGAAGAACTAAAGGACTGAATAAAATACGTTTTCCCAGAAGGTCCTTATTTGCAAAGGAAACTCCTTTAACGGCTTGAACATAAAATCTCCTTTTAAACTGTCTGATAAAGAAATTGAGAAATTTCCACTGGGGAAACTTGAGATCTAAGGAATAATTGCCAAACAGTGTATAAAACAAAAAAAACAAAGATCATGAAAACTCTGTACATGTTTGAATTTTGTATGCAGAAGGCAGGCTAAAGGAGAGCATGTGGATAACATTCTTTGCTACATCTGAAGTATGCAACCCTGAAATGGTTGGGAATGTTTTCAGTTGGTCGTGTTATTGTAGTAGTTAATTTAGAAAAGAATCTGAAACATTTGTGTCTAGTGGACAAGTTTCAAAAATAGTATTTTAAAGTTTATCTAGCAACATAAATTATTCTGTCTGTGGCAACATGATCTAATAATTACTAATAATGTATTAATTAAAAGAGATAGTATAGCATTGCTGCTGAAATTGATTTTATGTATATATGATTTTTATATATATATTATGTGTATATATAATGAGGATGGCTCGGATAACAGACATATATCTCTGGCAGGTTGAAAAGAATGTTGAACTTTCACCTACACAATTTGGGGGAAATCATTTTGTAAAATTTTTTCTTCAACTGAACTACTATCACATTATTTTCAAATTGTTTGAAATTCAGAAAGTCTCAATATTTTATTTCTGGTCAGAGAAAATCAAGCAACCCTGAAAATTAAGAGAATGTGAGTCAAAATGTAAAACTATTTACTGTTATCTTACTGAGTAATAAATTTTCTAAATTTTCCCAAGATTTCACCTGTTGTAATCTGCAGACCAGACTTGATTGAAAAAAGATGTGTTCCCATGACTGGTTTTTTTTCTATCTGGATAAAATGAGACTTATAAAAAATATTTTAAATGGGTAAAAAAGAAGTAAGTGTATTCTGAAAAAGAGCAACAAAAGAAATGTAAGACTTTATGACAGCTGCTGAGGCAGCTCCATTGGTTACAGCACGATAGTGACAAGATACTTCATTTTCTTTTTCCCCATGGCCTTTGTAGAAAAAGGAGTACTTTGTGCATGTTTTCTCAAGGACCCTTGCAAGTCCAAACATTGTTTTTAATGTAATAATATATAGGATTATATCTTTTTTCCTATATATCACTGGAAAACAACACTGAAGATGATATTATTGTCAAACAGATCATATGAAAATTTATCTCCCCTTGTTGCACACAATTTGAGTGAGAATTCTATTTGTTCTGATTATTCTTCCTTAGCTGTTGTTTAAATGTTTAATGCTGAATATAACGTATCTCTTGGAAACGGCACATACGATTTAAAGGCTCCTCCTTTGTGCACAGTTCCTGTGCATATGCTTTCCTGCAATATTTTGCAGTTAGAAAGTTTAGCTGCTTGCTATGGAGCATCTACTGTAATAGATGGTCAAAGGCACTGGAAGCTTGAGGTGAGGTGTTTGTAAAGAGGGGAAGAAATCCAATGACATCTTTTGTAGTGTTAAATAATAATGATTAAATATTATCAATAACACTTGCTCATTAATATTTTTTTTGATTGGAAGACTGCCATTTTGATGAACTTCAAACTTGTGTAGAAGTATTTTAAAGAAAACTTGAAGACTTTTTTTTGCAAGGTAAAGAGTAAAATTATCTACAGAAGCCCAGAAGAAAATCAGATTTCATTTATAATTTTTCACAAAAGCTAGGTAACTCTTCCATTAGAGAGCTGCTAAGAGTTAGTTTGATGACAGGATTAGCCAGGCCACAACCACCTTTTCTCTGTTATTTTCCCTTGGGGAGCCTGTTGCTGCAGGAGGCTTCCTTCCCACAGGATGCCCTTCTGTACTGGCTGCCCGCTGGCATGGCCGCGGACCAGGCCTGTTCTGCTACTGCTGTGTTGGGTCAGAGCGGCTCCACGCTTACCCACAGTGTGATGGAAGCGGAACATCTTGGGGTAGGGCTCCCACGCTGGGGTTCAGGACAGTTTTCTCTGACCTGAGTAAAGATGTATTTGGGATTCATCCAAAAGCTGCTGCTGTGTGCTTAGCTGGACAGCTGTGGTCTTCGCTCTTGTAAATCCACAAGGATTCTCCAAGTGTCTAGGAAGGGACGAGCAGGAAAGATATCCAGCTTGTGATTCTGCAGAGAAGCAGCCAGCACTATATTTTGAGGTGTGTATGTATGTGTGTATATATATATATGTATGTATATAACCTCCTCAGTGGGTCAGTTGCAGAGTATTCAAACTAGATGTATGCATGGAAGAGATCTCTGTGCAGTTAAGATTTAGCTCTTTGCTTCTTAGTTGCAGAAATCTCTGAATTAAAACAAGTAAAATGTAAGTGTGGTCAAAGACTATAGTTTATAATCCCCAGTTCTAGATCTTATTTTGGGTATAACTAGTACTGTGGGTCCTGTTACTTTTAAAGGGACTGAATATTTGAAGGTGAAGTTTTTTGGGTTTTGAAAGGTGATTAGGAATTTGCATTATGTGGTTTGTCCAGGTGCTATCATGATTTTAAAAATTTCTACCCTAAAGCTAAGAATTCTAAAGTAACACATCCATTGTCTCGGGGAAAACGAGTCATTTTATCTATTTATTTTCTGACAAGAAAATAAATACTGAAATGGATTCTATATATTTCATGTTTAGCAGATGTCCTTTAAAGAAATCCTTGTTGTAGCACATTACTGAATAATGGTTTCGGAGATTGACAGGGATAGAATATATAGGTGAATATTTTAAGTGTTGGATAGGAACAAGAACTGCTGTCTTGGACAGGTATGAACGGTGAAAGCAAATCTGTCAGTTTGTATCAACAAAGTTAAGATTGGGCAAGATGTTCCAGGCAAGATAAAATGTGGAACTGAATAAACCCCCAGCAACTGCTGGTTCTTTTTTATTTGCCTATCTCTTATTCTTGAAGAAAAGGAAAAATTAAGAGTGTTCGGTGAGGAGGGTGGCGAGTTGTGTTCTCTCTCCTTGTCTCACTTTTCCTTGTTTAATTTTTTATTTGTGGTCTCAGTTGAGTTGTGCTGTGATTCTGTGCCTTGTCTTAAGGCTGATACTTGCTGAGTAAATGTGGATGGAAGAAAATACACGGGCTGTGACCACACGACCGAGTCTGGCATGCTGAACATGTGGCTGGATGTTGTGCCTGCCTGCAGTACTGCTTTGTTCTGCTGCAGCAATGGTAGACCTGCCATGCTATCATGATGGTTTCCTCTGCTGCTCTTAGACTGGGTGTGTTACCTGTGTTTAACAAGACTTATTCACAATGCTTGTGTGGCAGGTAATAGCAGATGCTGAAGCTTTCTCTTACTGGGGATGCTCTGGCTTTTGATTCAACCTTTACCAAATGTGCTTTCCTTAGGGCAGAAGTATCCAGTTCTTTGGTTCAGTTACCATTACTGCTGGCATATGTACCTCTGAGCTGGGGGCAGCAAAAAATAGGTTCTAGCCTTAAAGACATCATCAACTCAATGTAACCATGACTGCATTTGACTTGAGTGCTATTTGCTGATTGTTGCTTGGTAATTTGCTTTGCTGAATGCTCTTCCATGTGCAAAAGTCCTATGTGAGGTAATTATGACTATGCAATGTTATCTGTAGGTCTTAAGCACAGAAATTTTGCCTCTCAAGTGCATACATCTGATGTCTGCCTGAGAGCCATGGATGGTAGGTCTTTTCTTTTTCTGGATGATGAGGAAAGTAATTTTTATATTTAACTATGAGTGTTTGTATTTTGAACTTTATAAGGTGAAACAGTTGAGATGTTATGCTAAGCAGAGAAGAGAAATCATGGGGATTGAAAAAAAAAACCAACAACAAAAACCAGATCTTGTTGTTATTTTTTTGGTGGTGATGATGGTCCTCCTCTGCTGTTATAACTCTTGGCTTACATGTTCCTTGGGAATTCTGGAACTAGTAGTAGAAAAAAGTCCTGACAAGGATGACAGTAGCTTGCCTTACACCAGCACATTGCTATGCTTAAATGGTGAAAGGGAAAGGTACTTCAGGATTGCAAGGAGACAGTGGGAGTTTGGAGAGAAAAGCTTTGTATTTGCAGAGCAAACTGATGAGGTTTGAAACCTAAAAAAATTCTAGAACAATATAGTTTGTCAATGGATGACTACACATACTTGAGCACTGAGTATCCTAGCCAAAGACAGCTGATTTTAAACACTGATAATAAATAGTGGAGTAAACACTCATATCAGGGTTACCTGGCAGCACACATGCTTCCTGATGTGTTCCGTGATTTTATGCTGGGAGCCTATATCCTACAGTATTCCTGGGGTCATTGTGAGTTGTAATGTCCCACATTAGGGAAGGAGATGGAGAAATATCCTGAGACCTGGATAGAAGAGCATACACTTATTTGCTCTATATAGTTTTCAAATGGTACCCTGAAGAGGCTTGCCTGAGTGTCCCAGAGATTTTCTGCCTCAGTTTATCTTGGCCAAAGGTCTAGCTACCCACAGCCAGTGTATGTCTCACTAATTTTATTCAAGAAGGGTGATGGAAGGATGACAGTAGGAAGTGATCTCTCTGCATTGCTGAGAGATTGTGAAATGCTGCACAGTAAATCGTGAGGGGTGAATGGGAGACAAAGCCTAAAACAAAGCCCATATAGTGGACAAAGAAACTGAAAATTGGATGATGATACCTACCAGAAAGAAACAGCAAATTCTGTTCTGAAGAATTGTGTGATCACATTACATAGCAGAGGAAAACTAGCTGCAAGAAAAACTAGCTGACAAACTGAGTTAGACACTCTCAGGGATACTCAGGCAAGACTAGGGTGCCAATTTATTTGAAAACTAGATAGAGCAAAGTTGTTAAGTGAAGTTTTCTGCAACTTCTGTGTGTTGCAGGGTCTGTTCAACTGGGTCAGAGGGGCTGTTGAAGACAGATGTTCACCAGGGGTCAGCAGCAGAACTGGGTCCCTGGCTCAAACATCCAGTGACTGAATGGCCAGCAGTGGAGTTTCTGCATTCAACCTTTTTAATATGGTGTGCCTACACCTAAATTTAGGGACTAATATTGCACCTAGGAAATGATTCATGCTTGCAGTGTTCTCTTACAGCTTGTTGGCTTTACTAAACCTCTGTGTACCACATACAGAAAATTCTGCCTATAGTTTCACATGGATACGTATTAGGAGATTGCCATCATTAGTACAGGCTCTGCATGGAAATGATTTGGCATCTGAGTCCTTTTCTTTTTGTGTTGTGCTCTACATTGCTGTATTAATATCTTATTGGTGCTTTTTGAAACCTGTAATACAGTGAGCTCTGTCATCAATGGGAAGCAGCATTAAAGGATTAATGAGTTGAACTGAATATTTTCTGATTCCTTGAAGAGTCAACATCAGCATGCGACAGCACACTGCTAATTAGGTTGATTCAGTCAGCAAAAGGCATTATCTTGTGATGGTGTACGCTTCAACCGCTGCAGAAGGGCTCACTGTCAGAGTTACAGTGATACAGGATTAAAAAAAAAACACAAACGAACCTCATTAACTGTGGGACGAGGTGGCACATGCTTTGCAGATATAAATTGACATGGCATGAAGGTTCAAAACAGATGTGCTCATGGTTTTGCTTCACAGTAGAAGTGGTCATTCTGTGGCAGTGCTGGGCTTGTAAGAGCCAATGCTCAGAAAATACTTATAGAACCCCCTGTACTTAAATAAGATGTTTAATTTTCAATGTATTTACTTTTCAGATGTTTATCTTGTCTGTCTTTCCTCTTCTAGGTGCTGTACTGTCTCGTCTTTCATTTATTTTTTTAAAAAAGTTTGTATAATAACTCTGTGTGTATATATACATACATGCATATCTCAAATATTGAGGACCACAACTTGTGCAGCTTTCATAAACCCTCTGCTCTTTTTGGTGTGGGTCCTAAATACCTCAGGTAGACTCTACCCTGCAATGTTAGGTTAACATTGCATTCGCTGTCAGACACCTTCTCTATCTTAAATCAACACATGGTCTAGAATTCTGACAAGTCTAGTCTAAGTTAGTTAATGCTGTAGCTGTACTTGTGTGCTCACAAGTGCTTTCCTTTGTGTCTTTTGAAAAAAATATGCTGTCAGAGTGACTATTCCAGGACCAGAAAGTGTCGGCGGAAATGTTATGTGGGATCTCTTGAGCCCTGTGTTTGACATGTTTTGGTGTTACAAATGGTTATGTGTAAGGACATACTGAGCTTAGGAGGGCTGCCTGTGTGATTAAGATTAATGTCAAGAATCACAGCTTGGTGAGTAGAGCCCAGTTTCCTTTTTTGTTCATAAGAAGTTGCCGCAGTGGTCAGCTTAGGGCTATTGGAGCAATTTTCTGAGTATCTGCTTTGAGTGATCAGCCTCTATTAAATCAAACCCCCATGCGTTCTGAAAGACACTTGAACCTTTGAAAATCTTTACCTTGAAGAAACAACTGGAGACGAATTATATATGTAGCATTTTGAAATGTACCAAGACGACCTCATTGCTCAGCGCCTATAATTACAAACAGTGTTCTGATCCTAAATAGAGGGTTTTAAAGGAAGATCACATTCAAAGCTGCTCATTAATTATGTTGCTGTCAGCTGTTTTAATAAAGGAAAAAGCACATTCTTCCCTGGCTGAAATGCAAATACACTAGAGATCATATCCTTCACAAGGAACTATTATTTAAAACTAGAATGGTGCTTGTGCCTACTAATTAAAAGTTAATAAATCTGTGAAAAATGGAATTTTTTAAGCTAGATTTGAATTGATTTGCCATTGTTACTTGTGACCGAGGTCTCTGGGTGGGGCACCCAGAAAATCCTGCTGTGTGTTCTTGTCTTTCCCAATTAACCTTTCGACTGGATAGTGTTGTTGATGTGCTGTTTCTGTGATGCCGTTGTCATTCGTACAGGAACTGAGAAGTCACCAAAGACTTAGTATTTATATATTTTATTTGGAATTTTTTTAAAAAGAAACTTACTTAAATTTTTCTAATGAATTCCAAGTTCTCTATACTTCTACATGTTGTAGAAATAGACTGAGTGCTAGTCAGCGCTTACAGCTCAGACAGTGCCTCTTTTGTCATGTTGCAACGCAAAATGTTACTCAGATTCTTAATGCACTTGACCTCAGTTACATCTAGATGATGTATCGCAGAGCATAAAAGCTGTTAAAGGACCTTTTAACATTGCCAAGTCAAATGGCTCATTTCAGGAAATACTGGAATAGAGGGTGTTTGTGCAGTATTTGTGGCAGCCTTCTGCATGCGTATTATATAGTAGTCTTTAATTATGGGATCACGTTATTACTTGTTTCCACAGAACTCCTGCCTCATTAAGTGCATGGTATGGATGTTGCTCCGTTTGGGAATAGCCACTCTGTTTTTGTTTTTCTCCTCTATTTACAGTCTTGTATATCTTCATTCTTTTTGTTTTCTGCAAACTGTAAGACTGTTCTGAAAATACTGACTTTTCCATATCAGTCATAATTACACATGTTTAGGAATTTATATTTTGGAACCCTACAATGAAATGGAGGTGAACTCTCACTATAGAGGTGAAACAAGTCCAAGTGAGTTTTCAAGTCCAAGTAAACCCTCCTTGTAGGTCTGCAGTAGAAGCTGCTCAAGTTCATTGTGGAGTCACCAGCACTCTGCTCTGACCCTCTGTGAGCAGTCTGGGTGCGGAGATGCAGGTAAGACACCAGACCCTGGGGTAGAAACAGTTAAGACATCCTGCTTTGACTCCAAGGCCATCCTTCTCACACCTGCACATTTCTTCCCCATCCACAGTCCTTGCTTTATTACATGGCTTTGAGTTGTGGTGTCAGAAAATGCTGTGCTACAGTTATCTCCTTTTCTTCATCTCTGGAGTAGCTTTAATTTTTGTTAGAGTGAGAAGCAGGTCATGTGGAGAGATGCTGTGATCTTATAATCTCTACATCAGGAAGCTGGAGTCCAAAATGCTCAGAAAAGTTAATTTTTTAACCTCTTAACCTTTCTCTTTTTTTTAACCTAGAATGGCAGAGACTATTTAGGTTATTTCAAGATTCATTTTTGCCAAATCAGCGGACTTGAGTGTTTCAGATCTTTAAGGTTATCACAGATTGAATTAATCTGTTATCTAATTAAGAAATATGCTTCCCAAGTAATCCTTCATGGATGTGACACTTAAAACTCCAGAACTCTCATTGATTTCTGATATGAATACTTTACATTGAACTTGATTTTTAGAAATGAGTATCATTTGGCTGCTGTGTGATTTTTTTTTTTGTTTGTTTGTTTTTCTTTTCTTCTCTGTATCATTGAAACTTTGCATTATACTGTCCTTTGATTTGCTGATTGTTAAAAGAAAGCTGCCTATGAGGGTAGTTAAGGTGTTTTTCTCTACTATTAACCCTTAGCTAGAGCTGCTTAAGGACTTTTTAAAGTTGTGTAACTGCTGTGAGCCTTATTTTATGAGTACCCTTTTAGTATCAACTGTGGCTGTGTGACAGCTCTCATCTGAATTGTGGTCTGTGTGTGTTTTCAAAGGGTTTCTTGGGAACTTGCAGTAAATAATTTCTCTGCGCCTCAGTTACCCTTCTGTACCGGGATAACTAACTCTTTACCATATCATAGAAGTGGAAAGGTGAAGATTGTAGACTGGGAGGGGTTTGGATATTAAAACAGTAGGAACCTGTAAGACGGAGGGAGACTATTCATTTAATGCTTCCTCTTGAAAAGTTGTGCTTGACAGGGTTGACTGTGGTAATGTGGTTGGCAAATGGTGGTCAGTGGTGAAGCTCTGACTGATTTTTGTGGGCTCAGGACTAGAAGTAAGAATGAGAGGAGAAGCACTCAAGGATTTGTGTTAGAGAATGGGAACATGTAGATTCCCTGGCAGCAGAAGAAAGCAAAGATATTTTTCAAGCATCTTTTCATCGCTACAGAGAAAGGACCAATTCACATTGTAGTTCCCTGAGACATGTGTCCAAGATGGATCCTTAGCTACTATGAATCAGCAGCGTTCCCTGGCACTTTGGTAGGACTGTGCTGATCCATCCTACGTGGAGTCAAGCTTTTGAGTATGAAATCTCATGGGAGACAAAAGAAGTTTCAGACAGTTCTTTCCTCCCAGAAAGCTTCCAACCATGTTTCCTACAGTGTCGATGCCAATAAATTGAAAATTGGCAAAGTGAGTAATAAAAGGATGTGGTTTAATTTTACTTGCAACTGTATAGATCCTGGATAAATTCCCTGGAAATCAGAATTTCTATGAGGAAGACATTACCTATGAATTAGAGTAGGGAGCAATTCAATATTTTTGGGTTCATACTAATAGAAGTGCCTTGTCATGAGAGGATAAAGAGTTTACTTCAGTAGGAGCAATGTTAAGAGCAACATGGATTGCTCTTGAAAGTAAATATTTTTAAAAAACCATTTTCTTGCACTGTTGATACTTTTGCAGTGTGTTACACCTATGAAAATGTTTAAGCTTTAAAAAAAGGCAAAAGGATGAAAGGAACAGTCAAAGAACCAAACAGAAGCTTTGAGGTTCTATCACTGCAGAAGTACTGACAGCCCACAGCATACTTTCGGTGTGAATTCTTGTCTCTGAAACCGGGAGATTAAAGTTGAAAGGGGATGAACTCCATATAGCTCCTGGGAAACTAGGCTCTCAGCTTCCATTAATGATATTGAGTGTGTATCTGCTCCTCTTTTGCACAGCAGGGAAGATGCCCCACAGATCTGTTGTGTTACTCCCTCTTCAGCTCTGAGCCATAGATCATTTTTCATGTGTAAACAACCTAAAATATTCTGGGGTTTTTAGAAATCTTTAAACTTTTTGTTTCACAAGACATGGTAAGAGAGGCTATCAAAAGTACCATAGCAGATGAGGAGCAGTCTTACTCAAATTAGATATAAAGCAGGCTTTCAAATTTCTGACTTCGTAAAGAAACAGAAGATTATTTTGTTCTTCCTTCACACAGATGCTGTGAGCAGGTTGCAGCAGTAGGCTTCAAATATGAACATCAGTTGAAAAGGTGAATTAGCCTAGTGTATTTTCAGGGATGAGACCTTCACAGTACATCCACAGCTCCTGTTGCTCAGCTCCATCACATGCAGGCAGACAAACAACCAAAAATCTTGGACTGCCCATTGTCTACAGTGGGCAGATGAAAAAAAGTAAATGTACAAGGCTGGAAGGAATTGCAAGAGATAGGATGCAGACCTTGGTTGTGGAAGCAGGTTCCCCAAGGTATCCCTGTCCTTCTGTTTACCTAATTCTCTTTGACTGTACAGTGAAGGTGGTGTACAGTTTCAGTTGGTTCCTAATTCAGTTAATTAGCTTGAATCTCCTTTGCAAGTCTTTCAGACGTGTTGAACAACTGGTAGCTTTATACTTTGGAGGATTGTTTCCTGCGTAAAGGCGTGTCTGTGATGCAGAAACAGTTACTAGTGCTATGTTGATGGCTCTGACAGGAGAGCGGTGGAAAATCTGACTATGGAAGCTGAATATCCAGTTGTTCACTTTGCTTTTCTGTGGGGTGTTACTTGCCTCCACCTAAGAGTCAGCACAACAGAGAGGAATGTGGGTTTGCACTCCAGCTCCTCCTGTGCAAAGTCAGGTACTTGGGCTCAGCCCACCGGGCTTCAACTAAGATGTTACTAGATAAAACATTTCATTTTGCTGCTTCTGCAGCAGCACTGCTACAGCACTTTGCATTGTTGTGTTTCATGGAATTGATTTGGGGTGATTTTGGACCTAATGAAATACTTGTAGACTCTCTTGGGTCAGTGCTTTCTTCTGGTCAGTAACACAAAATATTGCAAAGAAGTGAGCTTCAGACTGACCCTTCTGAACTTGTTCAAATCCCTGAAGTCCACCATGTCTGTGCTGTCCTTTTTCCACTAAGCATTCTATAACAGAAAACTGGATTAGACAAGTTTATCTTGGTTGGTTGTTTACAGAAGCAGATTTGCTAGTTTTGATCATCTAACCATCTTTTGGGTATTAATAATTGGTTAATGATTTTTTTCACTAATCTGAATTAGGCTGATAAGTCCCTGTTTCCCTGTGTGGTGGTCATTGTCCTTCCTTTTTATGGTGGTCCTGTGCCTGCCTTCAGGCAGCACTTTAGGACTTCCCTCATCTCCTGTGAGCTCACAGTGTCAGTGGTTTCATCTATTAGCGTGTGGTTGCTTTGTTTTGGGGTGTTGTTTTGTTTTGAGCTTGCTTGGTGGGGTTTTTGTGTTTTTTTTTTTTATATAATAAAATTGTTTAATTTCATCTGTTTCAAGTGACTTACCTACATAAGTCTCTTCTTAACAAAATCTTTAAACGTATCTCCCTGTTTTTGATCAGCGCTATAGTTACTTGATGCCCAGCTTTCTTTTGCCACGGAATAGTTTACCTGCACTTCTTCCTTCCTTCTGTTGCAATAGTCAGTGTTGTCATTTCATGATTGCCATTGCCCAACATATCTCTGGCCTTCGCTTTTTCAGTTTCTCCCTTTTAGCCAAATCAACACCATTTTCTGAAGTGAAGCATACCCAAGGTGTTAGAAGATCTTGATGTGTCCAGCTGTGCCATAAGAACAGAACATAGCATGTGCCCCTCTATCAGGGCTGGCATAGGCTGAAAGATGGGAAATAATGGACAACTTTATTTTCCTATTGCATGTTACTGGAAAACTGTTAGTGAAAGGCTTTGCTAGCCAGATCTGTCAGTGTGACTCCTTGCAGGAACACAGGCTTCCCACAAAAGCTGACAGCATTAGCAAATGCCACTGTAATTACAGGATTCTATGAAAGGGATAGATATATTATTCAATATAGGCATGTTCCTGAAAACATCTCCTGATTTTTATTAGCCAACATGTATTCAGAAGACAGAATGCCAGCATGTAGCAGTGCTAATTATGTTTGTGGTTTTTTTTTTCCCTGAGTGAAGCAATTGACATAGTACTTAATTTATTAGTAGTCTTTTCCTAAATGTGTCCTGGATGTTCACCACAGGTTGCATGAGTCAGGGCTGTGATTCTGAAAATCCTGAGGTTTCTAAAGCATAGTTTAAATGAGTGTAACTGTAGCAGAAAAATAAATATGTATCTGACTGACATTTCACAGCTAACAAGTTGTCGTGCTTGTAACAGCTCTATTATTTTGCTAGCAACAAATTTGTTTGCCTTTTATCATGACCCACGATATTAGGATGAGTCTAGAGTCTCTCAAAGAGTGAACAATGTGGACTTAATGATACTAGAAGTTCTGCTTGCTGGAGGTGCCAGGATTGTGCGCCTGTCTATCCTGTGTGCATCAGAAGCTTTATAAAAGGGATCCTGCTGGTACTGTCCCTATCATCTCTTGCTTTGGATATGGAATGGAAGCTCCTCAGAGATTATGAGGTGCTGAATGGGGTTTTGCTTAAGAGAGGAAGATCAGGTATGGGTTGTTAGATGATTGTGTTTTGCTGATCAGTATTGTCTGGACAAGTAGCATCTTCCAAAGGAATGCTGAATCTTTGGTGCATGGCACTGCACCTGGGGGTGGGGCCTTAAACAAATCTCATTTAGCAAGTCTAACCGGCTTAGAGCTGATTTCCTTCTCAGACATATGGAATTAAGCAAAGATAATAGGGACCACGCCTGGCCAGCACATTGTAAGAACTGACTTTTCATTTTTTAGTATTGAGAGGAAAGAAGAAACACTTGAGCTTAAGTTTTTTCTTCTTCTTTTCTCCTGGTTACACCTCCATTTTTATCCTCAGTTATGACAGTGGTATACAATACGGACTTAGGGGTTGTTTTTTTTTTTTGGCTTCCAGAAAGTTGCCCCATGTTTAAAAGCAGGAGGAGATAGGGCCTTTGCTTTCTACTCATGAGTCAGCCACTGCCTCATGTTAACTATGGCAAACAGTGAATCTGCCGTTTGCCACCTTTCTGTGAAATGAAATATTTCATTTCTAAGGTTAATAAAGTCAGAGACAAGACTCCTCTTGCTTCCAGTGACAATCCCTCTGCTCATGGGTGCAGTAAGATATATAACAACGTTGACTAAAAGTGCCAAGTGCTTTTATTCCTGCTAGCATCAGGAATAAAATCTTCTCTCCCTGCTTCCAGTGTCAAGCAGTGAATCTCTTCTGTAGCTTTGTTCAGCTGTGGTTTTTGTTGCCCACATTCTGGCAGAAGTTAATTTTGCAGGTAGGGTGCATGTTAGTGAAGGGTGATATTACTGGAAGATGGTACATTTGCTGATCTGTTGGCTTGAGTCTGGAAAGGGAAGTCTGTCTGTTCTCCCTCCTTCTTGGGCAATTTGAAACAATTCATAAATACCAACAATTTGCACTTTATAGGTGCTTTTCTCCTGCCCAGTCTTTGCCAGGATGTGCAAAGCAATAATTAATCCTCATATGTGATGTTGCAATGATATTATAGTCATTGTAAGATATGGTAGTAACTAGAGCACAAAGTAGTTAAAGATATGCCCAAGGTCATACAATAAGCACCTCTGGCACCAGAGAGAATTCTTCTCTCTAACTGCTCGGCAGCACTTCCTCATTGCAGCTTTTCTTTGGTACGCTATACTCAATTACATGATATTCAGTTTATAGGTCCCTTCAGTCTGACCTGCAGCTTGTAAGCACATAATTTTTTACAGTACGGTGTAACTGTGGGATTCCTGGAAACTGGGAAGCTTTTGATAAATTTTGTTGCGTTATCTATGTTCTTTGTTTGCTAACTCCTTGTACTTCTGGTTGTTGCTGTTATCATCAATTCTAATTTTCAGTGAATCGTCCCTGGTGAATCTAGATACATGAAAGGTGTTCTGCCTGCAGATCATTTCCATTCTGTAAAGGAAGAAAGGATTTAGTTGTTTCTGTGAAACTGACACTAACAGAAACCCTCAATGTAGCTTGTATTTCAGTGGCATCTGCTTTTCTATGGATATCCACTTTAAATGAGGACAGGCATTCTGAAGGCCCAAGCTCTTAGATGGCACATGATCTGATGCATATGAAGGGATGCAAGCTATGAAGTCAGGAGAGGTTCTAGTTACAACTTCATACATGTTACCAAAAGCAGAGAAAGGTGTTTTGTTAATCACATAGCGCAATTCACAAGTCTTTAATTAATTTAATAAAATGAGAGCCTTTTCCCTCTAATAGCTACCAGTAATTGAGAACTTTTGTTTTGTTTCAGGTTGTGGAAACCTGAACTGAAGTATTCTGTGACTGACAACGTGACGACGACACCAAAAAGGTGGGTTTTCTTTATTTGTTCATCTCGTGTCAGTCATTCAGGAGCACTGGAAATGCTGTACATCTCGACTTTACTAGGATAGATTGCCTAATGAATCTCTGTGGCTTGTTCAAATGAAACCAAACAGTTAACAGAACTCCTCCCATGTCTGCCTGTATGTGTGCTATATATTTTGATGGTGTTTTAAACAAAGAGAATGTGTACTTTTCCTGGGCTGTACAGTAAAGGTGTTTATTTTCGCTTAAGTTTCCATCTCTGTACTCTAAAAACTCATTGGGATTTTTGCCAGCTTTTTTGGGCAGGTGTCTGTTTTCTGTAGGAAATGACCTACTAGCCGTACAAGTTGAGCTATCCAAAAGCTGGTGCTGCTGAGTACAAGCACTGCAAGCTGAATCTATTACATGGCATTGTTCTCTTCTCACACTTCAAATTTAGGGTACATTGTTGCCAAGAATGTTCTCTGCAATTATCCATCAGTCACCACATGCTTACGTTGTTTGAGGGTTCGTTGCTCGACTTTGTTGAAAAGTTTCATTGAGGTTGTTTATAGGATACACAAATTTGCAACGTAGCATAGGTGCAAAAAGATGCTGATCCCTGGATTTCCTGCTGCACCCTGACATTATCTGTTCAGAGAAGCGTTTGTGTAATGGGCGCAGACAGCTTTTGGTTACTTGAGTGGCTTAAGTGAAAAAACGGTAAATACCATTTTCACTTTATCCGGTGGCTGTTTCAAGAACAGTTTTTTGGTCATTCCTCTTCAGCCAAGAAAAGTGCTGATCTCAGCTGCTTGAAGTTTTCAAGCACTAGGCTTATGTGGTGACACTGCACAGACACGATGAAGTCATTGGTTTAGTTTTGTCGTTTTCTTTCTTGGAGCTGCTTCTTGCCTTGTCTTGTGAACAGGGCAGTTTCTTTGGGGCACAGTGTTGCTGATTTTACCTGCAGCTCCTCTTTTCTCTCTTGGACATTCTTTTTTCCTGTATTTGAAGGAATGAATCTTTCTAGAGTACATGTCCACAACAGGAGAGTGAGCAGCAGTATTTCAGTACAGAGTGGCAGTATTTCTGCTGGATATTTCAGAGTGCAGTGCTTGCTGCCAGCTCTGAAATACTGTGCTTTAAGTGTGATGGACTGCAGTGCAGACGTACTGTAGGTATTTTCAATATGCTAAAAAGAATTGCTGCAGTCATGTAAGTCTTGTATATTTGTGGAAGGCAGTGAAAGAAACAGGTGAGGTGTGAAAATTTATCAGCATGCCTCCAGTTGTCGACATACTTAATATTAAACTGCTGAGGTCCTGCTTGTGGTGTTAATTTTTGCCCAGTGAGAAAAGGTCCAGCTTTGATTTTAGTGAGTACAAGATGCTTCTTCTGGCTGCTCCTTGTCAGCCTCTGCATGTCATTGAATATGATTCATTAGTCAAAAAGTTAAATGGTCAGGAAGAGCCAGTTCTTTCAAAGCTGTAATGAAGCCAAGTCCAATAACTTTAATGGGAGAGAACAACTTGAGGATCTGAGCTTAAAGTGTAGACAAAGCTGTTTAGTGGGTGCACTCTGCAAAGAACAGTGAAACTGAGGAGAGTTCATTCTGCATTTTAATTCACTGGTGCTAGCCTGAGCTTCAAAAGTCTTGATGGCAGGTGCTGAGTGCTCTGTCTGCCCTTACCAAAAACTCCTCATGAACAGGGATACGTGTAACCAGGAAAGTCAGTGCAGACTGGTGAGCTGTTGGCTAAAAGGGATTGGTAAGCTCCTGTCTACTCTTAGACGTGAGCAGTAATCAAATTCTCCCAGTTCCCAGAATATGGGTACTTTCAGTTATGTTTCAGCTGCTTACAATTTATCGCATGGAGAAGAGGTGTTCTTGGATAAAAGGAGAGAAAAAAATGTCTTATAATTAAATAATCAATAGTCTGAATCCAATTTTAGTAAACTGATCAAATAGTGAGTGCAGGCCATAGGAGCACCCCTGGACAAGGCTGAATGAACACCTTAACCTCTGAATTTTGTTAGTTCTTCTGTCTGTTCTCTTTCTCTCTTCTCATACGTGAATCTAAGACATTTTCAGATCATGGTTCTTTTTCAGAGCATGATAAGTATTTAGCTTTCCCTTTTGGTTTAACTCTCTCTTAACCTTGTACACAACCCACATAATGGAACAGAAAAATACTTCACAGATTTCTTGGTTTGACTCTTGCATCACTTTCTGCACTGCCCCAAAGCACCTTCCCTCTTCTTGCTCATCATATAGCTATTGTCTATCTTGCACAAAGGAATGAAACCAGAATCTTTTGTCTCAGGCCTGTCTCTGCAAGCTCAGACACGTGTTGAACATAAATATTACTTGATTTTTCATGCTTGCAGAGCAGTAAAAGTCAAATCCTCAAAACATTAAATGTAAGCACAACAAATGTGTTTTACTGCGAATCTGAAAAAAAAAAAAGGAGAAAGCAACAAAACCGTGGGTTTAAATCCTATTGGAATCTTTCCCAGGAAGAACATAAGTGTATGTAGGAATTAGTTCCCAGACATGTACTAATTTATGGTGAATTTCATGTGGTATGAACAAAAAAAATAATGGAGAGAATTTTATCAAAAGCCTGAAGACCTGCATAGCTTATCTTAACATTAGGCCCCTGTGTGTGACTACTGGCTGCGAAAAGTGTGCTTGCTCTGCGCTCCTGCTGCAGATAGCAGAGTCTCTAGATGACTATGGTCATGTGTGGTTGAGCCATTTTCTGGACAACCTCTCTCTTTCCACTGAATCTAGAAAAAGCTTTTTGGTTTTGGACAATTCTGTTCTGTTTTGAATGTGAGTTATGAAGAAACTGAGTGAGCTGGTGTTCTTACAAGCCCTATCCCTATAAAGACAGATCTAGCGAACCATTTGCCTTTATATTGACACAAGGGTGATAGAAGAACTGTGATCACCACTTATATCGTGGAGTCTTTTGTGCTCCTGTCTTTAAAATTGCTGCTCTTTTGGGCTCTTTATCTTGTAGAAGTGATCTGCTATAGCACAGCAAATAGATGATTGTAATAAGGCACCTGATCTCTTGGAGAAATCTAAGTGTTATTGCACCAGGGTGTGCTGATTCTCTAGTTCCCAGTGTAAGATTATGCACCTTAAGTTGTTTTCCGGAGGTGCTAAGATATTCTCATCATTAATGGTCTCTCTGCTTTGCTGCTAGGAACAGAAAGTGTGAAGGAGTTCAGCAATGCAAAGTGCTCCCACGTGTGTGATACAGGGGAGTGAGGACAGTCTGTACAGCTGAAAAAATGAGGATGTTATCCTTAGGCTCTCTCCTTTATCCATTACAGATTTTTTGTGTGATATTCTTCTCTTTGTGGTTAAATAAAAAAAAATTTAAAAAAAGAGGAGAAAGCGAGACCCACTTCCCTGTTGAAGGCATTGACATCGCATCCAAACACCCTTTGGTTTGGTGTTAAGGGCTGTTACAAGAGTCATGTGGGGCAGAAGCTAATTAGGATGAGCCTTGGCTGTTCATGTGAAGTCACATTGAACTTGAGCTTACAAAAAGTGAGTGCTCTAGGTCTTATGCTGTGGAGGAAATGACATGGGAGGTGTTGAATGAAGGTTGTGACTGTAGTATCTTTTCTCCAGCAGCTCAGGCAAACCAACTGGCACCCATATGACTCTGAACCAGCTATGCTTCCAGTAATAAGTCTAATGGATCAGATTTCTAATTGACATAGTTCTACTGAAGTCAGCACAAGTATGTCAGTATCACACAGCAGCAGAAGCGACTTTGTTTTTTGGTTTGTTTTTTTTGAGTGCATCTGGGCATTTAGACTACATGCCCAAACCACACTAACTCAATTCAAAACGTTAGGTTATGAATATGGAGAAATAAGTGCTCTTTTTGAGGGCCACTTTATTTTTTATTGACTGAGATTACATATAATATATAAAGATGCAGATTTTCTGAGTGATAGCAAGTGCTTGAGTTAATGTTCTACCAAACACCAGATGTGAGACCCAGAGACAGGGCTAAAAAAATATTTATTGAAGGAGTACCCAAGTGCCAGTTAACCAAGTAAGTGTTTGTGGGTTTATTTTTTTTTTTAAATGACGAATTCCATTGCCAGCTATGTCTACAGGAAAAAGCAGCAAATGGAAGGAACAGGTGGTACACAACTTTTTTTTATAAGGAAACGACATATTGTAGAACTGCAAGCGTCTGTTTCTACTTAATGCTCAATCTTCAAACACTCTGTGATGTAGTTCATTTATGTGGAATAAATTAGGAGACCAGCCAGTAGTCCCTTACAATACTGTTTTTTAAATCCTTACTTTAGTAATTCAGAAGGGTAAAAACACATCCCTTGTTACCTCCTGCATGCCATATCAGAAGACCTGAAGGCAGTAGGATAATAACAATTTTGATTAGTTCCTTCCCCATAGGAATGAGTAGGAGTTTTTCCCTTGACTTCAATGGGAGTAGGAGCCAGGCCCTCTCTTTCTGTAATACAGCAGTGATGTCTTCTAAGGCAATATTAAAGAAGAGATGTTATGCCCTTTAATTCTAACCTGAAATGTTTAAATTAACCAAGACAAGTCTCTTTGGAAAGAGAAAATGTCTTTTATGAGTTTATCTGATATAGCAGGAAAACCAGGCAGGTTTGCAGGTGAATCGTGAAGACCTGGATAAAAGTTTCTATTCCTCAAAGCTTTTCTTGTGGGTTTGTTTTTTTTTATTTTTTTCCCAACTGTAGGAGATACTACCTCTATCTACAAGGTTGGCTTCACTTACAGCCTTTGAGATAGTGACTGTAATGCCCTTATGACTTGAGTATCTTTGTTATTGGTCAGGAGGAAGCTTTTCAAGGTGTAGCACTCGGAAATAGAAATTTTTCTGTTACTTAGAGCCCTGACTAATATCCTGTTCATAGATTTTTATCTCTACTCCTTGTGTCCGTTTCTGGAGCCATTACCACTCAACAGCTGATATGCCAATAGTCTTTTCTTTCTCCCATAAAATCACTTGTATTTTTATTTTTTTTTACCACTGGTACCAGTAACAACAGAACCAGAGTTAAAGCTATTTGATCTGATAGGGCAGTATGGAGAAACTCACTGCAGCTCTGCCTGAAGGGAATGTCAGATTTTCCGTGTGGCCAGGTCTGTAAGAGAAAAGGGATGACATCCTGACACAAAAGAGATTACAGTCATAGGAGGAATCAGTTATTTTTCTTCCATCTGAACTGCTGCAGGCATAAACATGCCTCATTATCTAAAGGCATTACAGTATCTCTTTTAGTGTTGCTTCTCAATGTAGAAGCATATAGGATTTAGTGGAAACCATTCAGCAAATTCTTGATTTTCAGACTTTGAAAGGCAGATTGTAGAATTCAGCTCATTTGTCTGAGCAATGTATAAAGGCAGGAGTTACTTCACTTTAAAACTTTCATATGAAAGCCCACTGGTTTTGCTTGGAACTGATTTGCCTTTTTACTTTTATAATCATCTGGTTATTTTACTGTATGAACAGAACACATAACACTTTTTAGGATACACAAATCGTATGTCTTCTGTTACATCTCCTTTGGATATTTCTGTGTAGCTGAAATAACTTATTCAAGTCATTTGGTTTATAATTTCTAGTCTGTTTAGGTCCAATGTCTCAAATCCTGATGAAATCAAGTCAACCCTATGCTTCTTAGGAATGAAGTCTGATTCAGTATGGGGAATATTAGCCTAGGAGCTGAGAGATGTGAGTGAGAATGGAACCTCATAACGTTTTGATCCTGGCCAAAGAAGAGGAAAACCACTGTTGCACAGGAGGCTGTTTATGCTTTGCTATTTTTCTCTCTCGGATGAGTTTATAATCAAAATACTGTACAACATGGATGTTTTGTGTTGCTAGACATTGATATAAAAAGGCTACTGTTTCACACTTTGCTGCAGTGGTGGTTGCTTTGAGCCGAGATTTTCAAAAGCCCCTCTTCAGAATAAGAGTGAAGGGGACCCGTGTGGCTGAAAATGTGAAAGCCTCAATCCTCAGCTTTTAAGTGCAGTCTTAGGAGAGATTTGGCTTTGGCACAGAATTGTAGGCAAGAGTTCAACTGATTTGTGGGCTCTTAGATGAGCTGTCACACTCAGACTGCTCTTTCCAACTATTAGACTCAAAAGCTCTGAGCTAGGGAAGAACCAGTGCCTCACAATGGTGCTGCGTTTGACATCCAGAACTTTATAAGCTTTTGTTATTTATTTTTATGTTTTTTTTTTTCCTCAGGGTGCTTGCTGAGCTAAATAATAATCTTCCTGTAAGGAAGGTTATGGAAAATATGTGCAATGAGGATATGAGCCAGATGAGGGACAAGGCTCTGTGTGGTTGAACATTTGCATTGGCGGAAAGGCTTTTGGACCTGGGACTGGTTTTGAAAAGCAGGACTTGGGGAATAGTTGCTACCCCAAAATCTGTGCTATGGAGATGGGATGGGAGGCGAATGGAAAGATGTAAGGGTTTCCAAAAGCAAACCTGCATTGAATCACAAATGAGCTAGAACTCATACAATACTGTGGATAGTGTGAAGCACGTGTTCCGCAGCAGTGTACGGCCCTGCATCTCTAACCCCCTCCAGGCGAGGAGTTTAGGAGCCAGAAAAGTGCCATGTCACTCTTTTGTGAAGATGTTTAGTCGCAGTGAGGCAGAAAGAGGTGTGAAGAAGAAGCATCCTTGGAGATCAATTCGTGAAGTACAAAGGGACTTGATATTTCTAGTTTGCATGTGAGGAAATGAGGCAAGTCTCAAGACATTAGTATTATCTGCAGACAGTAGGCATGTCTGTGGCCCAGCTGCGACCAGACTCCAATCTCCTGAGCCTCATGCAGTGCTTTGTTGTCTCTTCCATCAAAGTGCCTGTTTCCACTGTACATCTTAATTAACAGCTTATCCTAACAACTAAGAGGTAGCTCTGTAGTGCAAGCAGTACCAGTATGGACAGATATGTGTATAAACTTACATTTTGTTTCTAATTAGAACAGGGATGCATGCACATTATAATGTGAACAGGAGGAGAAAATATGGATCTCAACCCATCAAATAGGAAACTATTGCTTTTCTCAAGCAAATACAAATGCAAGTTTCATATCTGAGCTGTGGGAGCTGACCTTAGAAAGCTTTTAAATACAATTCTGACTGATTCTGCTGGTATTTTTGTATTAACAATTATACATTTTTGTAAAAATCAGGAATAGAGACTGAAGATTGCTGTGCTAAAGCCCTACATGTCAAAATGCAGTTGTGTGCATAGTGTTGGGGCTAGAAAGCCTGAAGCATCAGGAAAGGATGCTTATTTTACTCTGAAATTGCTGTAGCTCCATTGATTTCAACAGTCTTTGCACCCACATGCGTTTATAACAGCCAGCAAACAGGCTCCTGAGTCTCAGAAATGCACCATGAAGATACCAAGCAACATCTGTAACATAGCAACAGGTCAGCCTTTATACTGTTCTCATTACTGCTGGTCTTGGAGGTTGGTGGTAATAGCATATTGTGGAGGGTTTGCTTTCTTTTTGGTCAGGCTAGTCAAGTTGTCTGGGAGTGTAATGCCTACCAAATTTAAAAGCGTGGCCAGTTATGGTAGTGGTGCAAGGACCCGGCTTTATGAAACCTCAGCTTTAGTTCAGTGCAAAGGGTTGGGAAGACATCGCACAGCAGTGGGTCTCTGTGATATCTTCTTGCTTTCTTCAGGATTAATGCTTCACCTGTGTGCAGTTTGGCCTTTTTGAATCCATGAGAAACTTTGCCAGGGTGTGGCATCTATCTTTTCCGCTTCCAGGAGGACTGTTGCAGGCAGTGTGAGTGGCAGAAGCCCCGGGCTGCCATCCCATGGCAGACCCTTTGGTTTTGCTGTGTTGTCTTGGGATCAAAAGGAAGAGCCTTTTGTACACGGCAGAGGAAGGAGGTATTGGGGCTGGGAAAATAGTCATGGGCCATGAGCAGTGATTATGTATTCCTCAGGATCAGCATTTCTGCCGGTGTTAATCAGCACCAAGGCCTGAGATCAGTGCAGCACCTGCTGCTATGGCTGCTTTTTGCCTGCTGTCAGGTGTCTCACAGTCTTATGCAAATAAACCATTTAAGAAAATTAATTACTTGGATCAAGCCTTTCTGGAAAGAATAGAACCAGATCCTGTACAAGCCAGACAGTTGCCTGAAAGATGTCCTATATTTACACAAAATGTAGCAATTAGGTTTTCTCCTAGTATCTTTTGTGTTTTTCACATTGTTTGCCTATTATTTCTGCAAGAACACAGGGGGAGGTAATGTGAGTTTTGTTAACTACTGTCTGTGATTATATAGTCCAAAGAAACAGAAAATAGCTTTCTCAGTGTTTTCTACATCTTGGGATTTATTAGGTATCTTGTGCTGACAGAACAAGATGTAAAATTGCTTTCAGTGTTCATCTGTCACCGTTTAAGCTGGAAGAAGTACTGTAGCACAGGAACTTGGCTTGTTTGTTTCTGTCCATCATGGACAATTAATTCCCTCCCTTCTAAAAATGGTTTTTCTATCTCACTGTGAATAGACAAAAGTGATTCTGTTTTAAGTGCAGTACAGGGGAGAGCACCTTTAATTTAAAGGAAATTTGAAAACAAAATCTAGAGTTACTTTTAAGTGTTTGGTCTGTTTATACAGTACTGCTAATCATTAACAAATAATGAAGTAATTTGCAGTTTGGTGAAACCCTATAGCCTATTTGTCCCCACAGGGAAATATTACTTTCACTGGGATAACTGCAATCATTTGGAAGAAAAAAAGTAAAGGAAAAGATAGTGTGTTCTGCTGTACCTCAGCTGAAGCATCTCTGAATTTGCTTGGCTGCTGTAATGAAGCAAAAACCTGCACTCAGGAAAATGATAGAAACAAACGTGCAAACGGAAGCTGCTTACCAGTCATCCTTCTCAGCTCCCTGCTAAGACCTGATGGATGAACACCCACTGTTTAAGTCCTTGTATTACTCCTGTGTGGAAAGGCCAAAGAGCAATCAAAAAGAAATAAGGGAGTCCCAGAGACTGTAGGGCAAGGGCACCACTGTTGGGGACCCCCAGAGTCAGACTCTCTTCCGTATACATGTGGTTGCAATGAAAGCAGCAGGTTTAAGGCTGTGTAGGCCTTGCAGCCTGTTCACTGAGGCAAGAAGGGTCAAATTCAGCTGTACATGGACGGGCTGCCTGGTTGGAGACCCATGGGTTTCACAAGGCATGTGCCATTTAGATCCCACAGGTTGTATGGACAAGCTATGTGCTATATAAGTTTATTTGGGGTAAGAGTAAACTCTGATGGGTTTTTTTAGAGGGAAGCCAGGAGCAGCATGTCTGTTTCCTTCATCCTCTCTTCACCCACCCTTCCTCAGGGAGTCCTTATGGCTGTGAGAAGAGTGAGAGTCCTGACTGGCATGGGGGCCTGCTGTTGTATGTAGAAGCAACTCCTGTATTCCGAGTTGAAAATATTAGTTTTGAAGACGCAGCTGATCTGTTTTGGGAGCAGATCACAGACACAGTCCACTCGTATAGCTGATGCAGTCTTTTTTAAACTATAATCTCTTCGGGAGTGTTCAAATGTGAACATCGTACTGCCTGCTTCTTTAGCTGAAGCATGCCAGGCAGTCATGTCACCTGCTTATTGTGAGCAGACTTCTTGTAGGCTTTTGAAGTGCTTCTTTGCTGCTGTGCAACCTGAATGAGTACCTGCCCATAAGCAACCAGTTAAGGGCTGCCTTAGGAAGGATTCTGTTTCCAGAAGCTACTTTCTTCAGCTTGTATCTGGTGATGCTGATGTTACGAAGATGTGAGGTCTTAAAGCTCCTCTCTGGGTATTTTGCTGTACTTCACCTTAGTTATGGAGAAAAGAGAGACATGGGAGATCTTAAGGGTAGTGATTTGTCTGCATGTTACATGTTTTGCAGGTAAGGAATGAAGCTAAGGCTGAAGGTTACCCAGCTCTCATGAAGGTTACAGAGTATATTTGCAGAAGCAGCAATCTGCATCTCATTTTTAATCTTTAGAATTAGTGTCAGTGCAGAAGAGTGTAGGCAAGCCTCAGACAACTTTATTGTGGTTACGAATCACACACCTGGGCACAGCAACTGTGACTTGTGGGTTCTGAACATTTTTAAAGTGCATGACTTTGTGGGTAAAAAAACCAAAACAACAAAGAAAAATGCAGAGGAACATAGACAAAGTGTCAGGACAGAGCTGGTCCAGAATTTTTCAAAAACCAGTGGAGTATTTCTCTGTTTTGGAACATCTCTGAGCAGAAAAACCGAAGTTCAGCACTACAGATCTGGAAATGTTGCTGACCTGTCTACAAATTCTATGTTTCCTTCTTGCCCAGAGCCTTTGGAGCTGGAGCGTGAGGTGGCAGTTTTCAGAACCTTCTACCATAGAGGGCAACATGGCTCAGCCCTGCTGCCAGGCAAATGTAGCTGAGTTCTACAGTAAGACTGAACCCTACTGTAAGACTGTGGAGGTAATCAGTGCGTCCTTCTCTGTAATTGTGCAGAGTACACTCTGCCCGGCCTGTTAGGCTGTGTCTGCCTCAATTAGGAAGCAATATTGGCTTCCTAATTGGCTTTATGTGGCAGCTGGAAGTTGGGATTCA
>NW_009716853.1:59589-178216 GCF_000703405.1 Apaloderma vittatum | reverse complement strand
TTCAGCAGTGGCATGTGTGGAATCAGAAGATGTGAGGAAGCAGGGCAAAATTCTGAGTTTCGTGTTTGCAGGCATAATGTTTGCAGACATAATGAAGAGATCTTCAGGAGATGTTAGCCCAGAATGTGTTTTTAATATTAACTTTAACAGGAGCAATAGATCTCAGGAGGCGGTTATATACCTTAGGGGTCTGAGAATAGACTCCTCTGAGCAGGGGATGAACGAAGGTGATGCTACTGTACTAGTGGAAGGGCTTGGGACATGGTCTGGTCAAATTGCCCTGGCCTGTTCTGCAGGCAGATCGCATAAAATATTTTAACTGTGAAATAGATCTGTGTTACTGAGAAGCAGCTAGTAAAATGTCAGTACTTGCATTTATAGAAAGGCTCCTTTTTTTCAGCTCTGATTTCCTCTGCAAATATGCCACCTAGATTTGCAGGGTTACATGAACTGTGTAGGCTCTTTGCATGGGAGCTGTCACATTTACCACTTTGATTTAAAACTGTCCTTAATTCTCCTGTTTAAGTCTTCCCCTCCTCTGGAGATGTTTTCCTATCTCCACTTGATTAAAAAGTATGCTGCAGACTCTCTTCTCCACTGGTGACCCAGGGGATGAGCATTGGTGAGCTGTGAGGAGATGGGTGCTACACTTGCCCCCATGCACAACCCCTGTTGCAGAGGCCAATCTGGGTATTTTATGGGGCACTATGTTTCTCCACAGAGCCTCTGTCATCATGAGTCTCATCTCGGTCTTGTGTAATGTGGTTGTTCTGTGTCGTGCTAGGTCGTGCTTTTGAACCGCAGGACTTTTGAGTGCTGATTGCAAATTGAACAGGAAAGATTGCTTGAAAAACAGTGGAAGCCATGACCTCTCTTCGGCTCCTCAGGGCAGAGCAGAGATTTTTGTAGCATTCTGCTTTGAAACAAATTGGTAAATAGCAGGGATGTTCTGATCTGTAACAGGTTAGCTGCTGAGATGTCCATAGGCATCCTAGGTGCTGAAGTAGATGGGATAGAAAAGACATTAAATAGAGATATGAACTAAAAAAAATCATGCAGAGATGTGGAAATAGCTTATTCAGGCAGGAGTAAAAAAATCTAAGAAAATTATGCCAAATTAAGCAGTGCAGATGAAAATTTTGCCTGAGCACAGAGTACAGGCTGTGACTATTTACCATCATAAGGTTAGATCAGGGATAGCGTAAATTGCAGGGAGTGCAGCAGCTAAGAAATAAAAATGACCATAATGTCAGTGCTCAGAGCCAGGTAAATGAACCATGCTGTAGGACAGGACAGGGCCAGTGCCGGAGCTCCCTGTAGATGTGATTCCAGAAGTGATGTATTTTCCGGTGTTGTCCTTGACAAGGATAGTGGGGCTGACAGTGACCGACTACTTCTTACGTGTTTGTTTGAATTCATGGGGAATTTGCTGAGATAAAGTTAGTGCAATATGGCCTGCAGGTAAAGGACCAGTGAAAAAAATCAGGACTCTGTGATGAACTTTGTTTTTAACAGTTTTCATACCTTACAGTACCTTGTAATGTTTCTGTAGTCGTGACAGAAGAGTAAAGACAACTTGCACCTCATGGTGAGGGGGAGTCTAGCAAACATGAGCTTTGTGAGGACCTGGGAAGAGCCTCCAATCTGTCTCATGATGGGCAGGGTGCAAAATAGTTTTAAGGATTCTTCAATAGAGAGAGACACTACATTCAGCCCCACCTTTTGTAAAGGTAATGTAAAAAAAAGATTATTTAAAAAAAAATGCAAACAAGAGGTGTCTTCATGCATGTAGGAACGATGCTGATTTTAGGTGTTAAATTCTGGTGGAGAATAAAGGGAATGGTATGATCTTAAGCATCTGGATTTTCAATGTGTCTTTTAGTAGGAGTGACTTTCATGTCCCCTCTTCTGTTTGCTAGAAGATAGACTTCCATTATCAAACATGGTTATGACCTGAGTATTTCTCCTGAGCTTTTCACTATCAATTTCATGCCAAGTGTTGGGAAAAATGCAGTTCTGTATTTTATGGGATACTTCTCTGCAATATTTTTCTTTTAAAATACGAATGGAAAAAGATACTTTTTAGAGAAATATAGGAGCAGCTGGTGCATGATGGTATTATGAGGGATCTAAAACAGGTACGACAGGGGCCTTAAAACCTAATTTCTGAATTCTTGTAATTTTGAACATTACATAGTTCTGGGAAAGAGGGTATTGGTTAGTGTGCATGTGGTGGACAGAACATAGTCCTTAAGAAGCACAGAGCAAAAGGTACTGGGGACGGGGGAGTTACCTAGTCCAAGCTGGAGAATGGCTTTTCTAGGAATGATAATTTTGAGCCAAAAAATGGAAGAGTCCTAGCTTTTCTTGCTCTTTATTAGCATGATATTGGGCTGGATCCAAATTTTGCTGTGTCTCTGTAGAAGGACTATCTTTGTGACCATGACTGGCTTTGAACACTGTGATACAGGGCAGAGCATGGTATGATATTTCTGTGTGTTTTGGTCCCATTGCCAACAGAAAGGGAGAATGATGTTCAGGCAGAACCCAGCTCTGCTATTGACTTCCCGGGTGACCTCTAGCAATAGAAAACCCACGGCTAATGATACACTTGCCATGCAGCCGAACCACGGAGTGAGTGTGCTGTTATTATGTGTCTTAGTAGCCTTGCTGTTAGGAGAACATGTTTCATAAACAAAAACAAGTTATCAGCTAATATTTTGGCTTTTTTTTTGAGAGAAGCCTACCATTTATTGCCTGCAGAGCACCAAGGAGTAACTAGTAAAAGCTGCTTGAAGTCCTAGCCAGACGATAGAGCCAAAATGTGATTATGATTGCACATCACAAAAGCTGTCTGTTTGGGAGGAGATTAGCTATTTGTTCATTCATAGTTTAGACCCCATCATGCAACAGCAGCCACATTTGTGCAAACATTTGCTCATTCTGTGACAAAACCACTTGTATTGGCAAGTTAGGAAATGTAGCATTTTTTGTATTAAAAGGCAATAGGTAATCTTTGCCTGTAGCTGTAGACCTGGTTAAGTAATATGTTATTAAGCTCAATTAGAGTGGCACAGTGAAAATGAGTGTAATACTTGAGCAGTGAAACAGCATGTAAAGACCTGAACAAATGAGACATTATTACTGTGAATAACGTGCGCTCTCATATGACAGAACCCGTGAAGTTAGGGGCCCTACACCTCTGTTTCATGGTGTATCTGTTACTGTATCTATTTTCTTGACTTTGTTTTCATAGAATCATAGAATAGCCTAGGCTGGAAGGGACCTTAAAGGTCATTTTAATCCAGCCCCCCTGTCGCCAGGGACTCCACCTCTTGACTAGATCAGGCAACACATGGGGACCGAACGGGAATCAAACCGCATCCTTGGCATTGTTAGCGCCACACTCAACTGACTGAGCTAACCGGCTTTTGATGCTTTATGTTCCATGAAACATTTTAATGTTTTTAGTTTAAAACGCGGTAACTGAAACTGGTTAATGCAATAGACCGAGCATCTTCTGAGATGCTTTCTGCTTTGCTGGTATGGACTGAAAAGGAACAGCCTCTCTATGCTTCTTCTCCCCAAGCATACAAGATGACAAGCTAGGTTGTCCTGTGATAATGTGTTTTGAGTGTGTAAAACCATCCTGTCTCTGCATGATCCATGTAATACATGGGAAAAAAATTTCCCATCTAGTAACTGATGAGGGCAATTTCCTGTAAGCCAGCTCTTCTTGTGGTCTCTGGTTTCCAGCCAGTTCTATTTTTACTGCCCTTTTCTTCTCTCGTTTTTTTCCCCTCCCCCATTTAAAAAAAAAAAACACAACTAAAGTAAAAAAGACGTTTCTCTTTATTTCTGTATGTTCCGTATGTTTCTGTATGTTCTGTAGCCCTCACAGGCTACAGTTTTAAAAGGCACCAGCAAAAGCCATGAAGGTAATGTGTATCCTGATCACGTTCAGTTAAAGTTTTTGAGCCATGTCATAAAGTCAACATGAGCAGATGAGAGTGAAGCCTTGATTGTGCTGGTTATCATTGCCCAGCTAAAGCAAGGTCCCAACAACTCTATTACTGTAATCAAAACTGTTTCGTTCCTGACACTGCAAACACTTACATGGATGTACCATATTACTTATGTGAGTAAGGCTCTATGAGCACGTAAGTAGTTGCAGTAGCAGGTCTGGTAATTCTCCTGGCACTAGTCAGTAAAGCTGGGGAGACTTGTACTGAGGGCACAAAAGGAATCCAGCAGTCTAAAGCCTGGTGTGAGTGAAGGAGGTCTGAGTGTTTGGGGCAAGTGAGGAAATGAAAGGAGATCCAAGTAGGAGTGCAGGAGGCTGGAGATATGAGAAGGGAGTCATTTAGAACCGTCGCTTTCCATTAAAGTAAATTAAAATCTTGGCTGCAGTTACAGAAATGTCATGCTGTAAGGCATGTATGTATGTAAACCCAATCTCACTCTGTTTGAACTTTTCCCAAGACCTTAGGAATCTGGGAACCTTTCAAAAAACAGTTAACGTCATACAGAAGAATGGGTTAGAGAGATGACTTCATGATATTAGAAATTGTGCTTGGAAGGCATTCTGATAGCCAGATTCCTAGAGGTGCAAAAGGAGAAAAGCAAGGTAATGCCATGACAAGTTACTGTTTCACAGATGATACTGTTAGCTCTGGAGCTCTTTGGCCTTACTTGGAGATTTACTTCTCCAGCTTCTTCAGGCTTGCTTGCTTCCCCCCCTGCCCCCCCCCCATACACTCAACTTTGCAAATCATGTCTTTGGAGTGAATCAAGAAAGCTCTACGTTTTGCAAGCAAAATGCCGGAGGAATACAGCATACACACAGGACAAAGGCTGTTCTTCCTAACTAAGGGACTGTGGAGGTGTATTTTGGCACTTGCAAACAGCTGCCCTAGTTTGTACCCACAGCAGGGTAATTAGATACTTAATTATGAAGATGAGCATCCATGCTTTCTCGTAGATAGTAACAGTTGACAAAAGATGCTGAGAACTTAGCCCCAGGAGGCATTTGGCTTCTGAAGCACAGTTTGTACCAGTCAGATCTAGCAACAGTTGCATTTCCCTTCACTTACATTCATATCTTAAAAAGTTGTTGATTATGTTTTAAATGTTTATTAACCCAGCTGCTTGAGGATGAGCACATCTGGTCCTCTGATCTTGGAAAGGAGAAGCATTTGTCAAATGTCCTTCAGGTTTTTCTGTGGTTTCTGGGTTAAGGTCCTTCAAGCTACTAAGACACTTGTTAGCTTTCGGTGAACAAATGCTTCCATGTATTTTAAAGAAATAAATTATATTCAGAGAAGCATGTGGCAAAATGGCCTTTTTTCACGTGAAATGTTGGCAAAATTTTTGTGCTACAAAGACATCAAAACATGAGAGTGATGGATTTGAAAAGAGGTGTGACTTCTGCTCTCTTGACAAGGTCCCACCATTGCTCTGAAGCATCACTGGGGGACAGGAGAAGCATTTCTGGTCTTCATTAGTTACAGCTGCAGCCTTCACAGCAGTAGCATTAGACTTGGGGATGATGCTTCCTTGCTGGAAATCATATGGTTATTGCCTGTTATTCCTGCGAGCTGCAACATCATTTTGACTAAATACTGCTTGGGGGTAGACTGGCAGTGGTGCTTGCTGTGAGTGTTCCTCACTAATGGAAATTGTTTGATAGAGAAACAATAGTTATCAGCAAAAAGACATTTCTGTTCTGAATCCCTGCTCTTTTTTTTTTTTTTTTTTTTTTTTTTTAGACCACTACTCCCCCTTCATGAACTGTTTTGTAAATTACCTTTGGGTTGGAGGGCCTCATTCACTTTCATTCTAACAAATATTTTAGTATGAGTGGAAAATAAAGAACAGAAGCAGCTTTTTGTTATTCCTGAATTCTAAAAGTGTTTACTTCAGTTGTGGTTTTGTTCTGATTTAATTTTGCACTGAACCGTGGTCTACTGGAAGATGTTGAATCAATCATACAGCTAGTCCTACAGGTGGACTGTTTAAAGGCATTTATTTCTGAAGTGCTAAACTGGGGAATGTGGACATCAAATAATAAAGTAAATATAGTTGCCTTGGAACACTGCTATTTCCCATTGTTTTAGGAAATCATAGACTTCCTCTGTCTAGAAAAATAATCAAGTAGTCTTAACTTTTAAGCCTGTAAATAGACTCTAGGGGATTACATACGTGATTAAAGTTATACTCCTACATAAGATCTTTTGCTAGTCTGTGATGAGAATTCTTAGGTATGAATGTTGCTATTTGCTGTCTGCTTAAATGTTCTTCTGGTTTTCTGGTTGCATGGAAAGGCTGTTGCTGAACCCTGCTCCTATCCTGAGAATATCAACCTCATGGTAAGTGAAACTGTAGAGTGAATGGAACAAAATGTGCCAAAAAAAAAAAAAATTAAATGGGGATGATCTGCTACAATATCTGGAGTCCACTATGTCTGAGGATGCGATACAAGCTTGGAGGAAACACTGGTCCATAGATGCCAAATATCATCCACATGGTGAATTGAGAGCATAGGAAGGGCACATTTTTTTTTTTTAAAAAAAAACCCTCTCATGTAACCTAGATTATACCTCTCGAAAGAAAACGTGTGTTTATACTAACTGAGGGACTCTACAGGTGTTAACACATCAGTTAAAAGAGTCAATTCCTTCTCAATTGAAGTTCAAGTGCTTGAAGCTTCAGATGATGCAGGCTTGGTGTGTGTGCATGTTCATCTGTACAGCTTTGTTTTCCTTAGCAAAACTAAACTGCCTGCTATTATCTCTATCTTTAGAAATGTACAGCTTTCTTGTTTAACTTTAGACTGATTTGAACTGTAGAATTCTTTCCTCTCTCCCCTCTGATTTTTTGTGTTCTCTGTGAGGCAGGGGGGTAAGCTCTCTAGGTGAAGCATGCAGGATCCAACTTCTGTGGTTGCAGGTGTGGACCAGTCACCTGAAGCATATTCCTCAGGAGCTTGAGAACTATCGGAGTTGGGAAAGAGATTTTTGTGATTCTGTAGGTGGAAGCCACTTCGTGTCAATATTTTCAGGGCTGTCTTAGTGTTGGTTTAGCTAACTGAGAAACATCAAAGGCCTTGAGTGGTTGCTTTCTCCAAAGCTCATTGTGCCTTTCAAAAGTAGAAAGCCATTATCAGAGTGATGCCACAAGGGCTCACCTGAATGGGTTTTTATCTAACCAGTTTCTGGCCTTCAGGCACCTGTCCTTCCAGTTTAATAATACTGAGTCCCACCTTTCATTTCTGCCTGTCAAATCACCAAGGGATCTCTTGTCTTTTACTCATGCAAAGCAAGAAAGGTTTCAAGACATTTTTCCTAGTAGAAGAATGGGGAGAGCCTCTCTGAGGCTCACCAAGTGTCAGCAAGGGACTGCTCCAGCTTGATGTGTGGTCTCGTAGCAAGGAATACAGTGATGAGTCCGATGTGAGGAGCCAAGATTCTCAGCGAGGGTGCCAACCATGGCTTTCCCAGCATGCGTGGGGCAGTTGGCAAAGGGGTAGCTTTGCTGGCAACTTCTTTGCTGGAGACTCTTCTGCTAAAGCAGGTACTCTTTGCCCCCATTGGACTGCCCAAGCATGAAGCTGAGATTCAGAAGTGATAAAAAAAAAATTAAAAATTGCAATCCTGGATGTGTGATTTTTGTTTCTTTACCTGCAATGCATCTCAAACTTGTGTTGCATCCTTTTATTTCAGTTTCTTTTTCTCCTGCTTCCTTTAATGGGTGGAAGGTGTCTGTTGAAAGACTTTTATCTCCTTTTCATGTTGCTCTTGTATGAGGTCAGCAAGCACAGTTTAATAAATAGCACATAAAACACTCATGTTTCTGTGATCCTATAATGATGTGCAATGTTTTATGCAAGCTATAAAACATGATACTGCATCTTCCATTTAGAAGGCTATGTGCGCTTTCTTTCTTTGATGTAATTCAGTTGACAGCAGTGTGGTTGGTCCTGACTTCCTGACTTACACCTAGATAAATGCACAGGGAGTAAGAGTAACACAAGTTCACACCCACTGTGTGCCGACTCATTTGGTCATACTCTTATGTGTAGCAGAAAATGCTTTTAGGGTACTCCTGAGGAATGCATCAAAATAGTGTCTCTGATTTCAAGTTCAGGCGAGGTACAAGTTTAGCTAAGGGCTGTGTAAAGCCAGGGGCTTGTGATACGATTCATAACGAAGGTGGAAATCAGTGTTTTCTAGTTGGAAAGAACTAACATCCACTGGCCTGACCAATTAACATGCAGGACTGAGATTTTTTCTTTTATTTTTATTTTTATTGAGCCAAAGAGTTATTTTAAGAGAGTTGCTTCTGGACAAACAGTTGCTGATACGAACAAATGCAACCCTACTTGTGCAGAGGGGGTTGAACTAGATGATCTCAAGAGAACCCTACCAACCTCAACTAGTCTGTGATTCTCTTCTGGGAATGCACAAGGATTTTTGCATTTTATGAAGTAGTTTGCTTTATGCTCTCCATTTTCTGACTGTGTTTCACTTGGGACTTTTCCAGTCTGTGAGTTTCCTCATCTAAAATTCCTTCTTGCCTTTTCCTTCCCTCTGCTGGGGCTCTACCTCAGATGTTGATGTTTAATCATGGTGATCTAGGAAACTTTTTATGGTAGTTCTTGCACCTCTCTTTGCTCTGGGTGTTTTTGCAATGTGAAATAAGAAGGAGGCTCTAGCACATCAGGTCTCATTGTGGCTGGCCGGAGCCTGGCTTGATATCTGGTTCAGAGCATCTCAAGTGTGCTTAGGTGGGGCCATCTTCTCCAATCTGCTGGTGGGCTGTCAGTAGCTTGCTTTACCTTCCCCATGCTAAAGCTGTCCAGATCACATTAATAGTCTGGGCCTGTACTAAGATGCTGAATATGACTAATCTCTTTGTCCAGAGAGCTTGGGTTGACGCATCCTCTTAGCATGAGCCAGGGATTTACAATATGGATGGTGGGTGAGTCTGATCTGACAGCAGGCCCTTAACTGATGGTGTAGCCATGTGCTTAGTGTCTTCTGTTCCTCTGGGGCTTTTCGAGGAAAGCTTGGTCCTGCCTGCACGTCTTGCTGGCTCAGTTTTCTCTTCAGCCAATGCTCTTTTGTGACCTAGTTAACTTTTTGTTCTGTGTACACAAAAGCTGGGTGACTCTGAAAGAAAAACATCTTGCTCTCCTGACTACAGTGTTTCTAGGTTAATAAATACAGACTTCTACCATGTCTCATATTGGGGAATAAAAAGTATTAACTGGTGATCATCGTTTAGGACTCTATTGCAACTTCCAAACCTGATGATAAAGAGTCAATACAGTAAAGATTGATGCCTGGAAGTTGAGAGCTTTTTTTTTTTATTAAGAATTATTTTGTTTGCTGATTTAGATGAATGGAAACAGCAGTAACTAAATCAGAGGGAAGCCTGCCAATGGCCCTGGTGGGCTTGTGATGAAAACTGTTAAGTAGTTGACACACAGCTCAAATCGTGTGCAGATATCAATTCCAGAAGTAAATCATATAGACCATTAACCTTGGGACCTGCAGAGGGCAAAATACAGAGCAGTGCTGTTTGGAGCACCTGTACTAACCAAGCGTTTGGAGATGTGTGTGTGGAGAGACATCAAAATAAAAGCCACGTAAACAATTCCAAATTCATTCCAAGCTGGCTGGAGGAAGGAAAGGGAGAAGGGTAAGTATCTGGTAGTTTTAGATGTGTTGCCATGGTGACAAGCCAATAAACTAGAGCAAAACCAGGACTAATTTATATTTTAAAAGTATAGCAGAGGAAAAGACACATTGCTGTTTTTGCAGAGATTCAGGTAGCTAGTAGTGAACCTGCTGCTACATCCATCATGCGCTGTCCTTCCCTCATCCTGCAGTGTGCTTTTATTTACTGCTGGTTTCCAAAGGTTCCTTGACACCTAAAACCCCATACATTTATTTCTTTAAACAGCAAGTTAATGACATCTGCCACCATCTGACTGCAATCAGAGCCTTTTAGGTACTGAACTAATATTCTTAATGTACGCATATTCTATCTGTTAACCCTACTGTCTTCAAAAAGTGAAGCCAACTTTGGTCTGTAACTTCTGGAGCTGTGGGCTCCATTGCAGTGGCACTGTGGAAGCTGAGGACGGTCCTCTAAAGAAAGAGCATTAAAGTCTTGAGTCAGCGAAGCCACCAAGCACATGATTTACTCTAAGTGCTTAAGTGCTTTGCTAAGTGAGGATGGATTGCCCAAGCGCCTAAAGTTATACAGATGCTTAAATGCTTTGTAAATTCAGTGTTTAAGGACTTGATCCCAAAGGATGCTGGAAGATCTTCCACTGAATTAAGGGAGGATGGAGGGGAACTCGTGCCATGCTACAAGAATCGTGTGAAAGAAAGGACATTATTGCAATTGTGCTTTTATATTTTACCATGATAAAAAAAAAAATCACCAAAAGGCACGATTTCTGGGTTTAGGGGGGATGAGGAGTGGAAACTGGTGTTTGGTGTGTGTGTGTGTGTGTTGGGTAATAAATGTTTGAATAATTTAATCAGTATTAAATACTGATTATTAAATACTACTGGTATAACATCAGTATGGGTGGGAAACCGGACAAAATTCCCCCTACAATCCATCCATTCAAGGTTGTAAATAGTCCTTTTTTGCCTGAGACATTAAAAAAAAACCATTAAAATAGCAAGAAGGTCTTTCCATTCAAAATCACATTTATGATCAATCCCTTACAGCAATTTTCAAAGCGATGATAAACACATGGGGGTACTTGTCCTTTAATGTTATGTACAAGTGTTAGTGGAATTGTGCACTTTTGTTTTACTTGTGTTTAAAACAAAAAAACCCAAACTTTAAAAACAAACAAAAAATCCTGGTATAAAATTCTAGCTGTCTGCCACATCTAGGATTTTGCCTTCTAGCCCAAGTCATCTAATGTAATAAAAAAATCTTTGGCTTTAAATAGAGGTTGAGCAAGTTAAAGTAACAGTCTCTGTCTAGAGAAACTGTGTATTTATACCGTATAAATGAGATTTGTGTTGGGTTGGTTTTTATTATTGGGTTTCTTTGGGATTTATTTTGAGGGGAGCTTTGTGTTTGTGGGGGTTTTCTTGTTGTTTTTTTTTTTCCCCTATGGTATTTAATGATGACTGAGATAGCAAATTCTTTGGGACAGAGATCTTCTTCTGTCTTTCAATAATACCAGCATTTTAAAATCTGAGATCTTTTCTGCTACACAAGTTCCCACCAGATCAAAATGCATGCATGTAACTTCATGCAAAATAGCATTTTTACCCCACTAAAGAAGAGTTCCTAGAGTTACTAGAACATCTGTTTGTGATATGCTTTAAGTGCTCATTTTCCACAAAAGCATTGATACTGTATAGCACCTGCGTGTCTATATAAATAATCTTACTGTGTGTTTGTACAGTACCTGGTACAATGCAGCCCCATTCTGAGCTGTTTCCTAAACACTGTTGCAGTCAAAACAAGCAGTTTTGCGTAATAGGTGTAACCTGCCATAAACTTGCTCATAGAAGTGCTCAGGAGGAATACTGTTGTGCTGAGGGAGTAATGTGGATGTAGCTGGAAAGGAGCACTTCCTTGGTGGGAAAACAGAAGAACCAGGAGCTGCTTTTCAGTGTGGTGCCTACTGGTTGAGCTTTTATGAATCAAAGCACGCACAAAGCACAGAGAAGGGCAGACCTACAGCGTTGTGTGCTGCCACAGCCCTCGTTGGGTGCAGGGGAGGGATGGCAGCACGCGGGGCAGAGCCGTACTGTCCTTTGATTTCCGCTTATTAGGCCAAGTTGGTGCTGAGACATTAATCCTTTCTAGAAAGGTGGCTGCTTTGCCTTGCTGCTGCCAGGGAAGGGAGCTGCTGAAGTGAAGCTCGTGCTGGGAAGCAGCTCTGCGATCCAGGTGGTGCCTGAGCGGCTGCACGTGGGTTAGCTTGTTCCTGTGGTATGCCCCCTTGACAGGACACCTCAGCATCGGGTCTGACCTTGCAACAATGATCAAAACGTGGGCAGAGGTCTGTACTTCCACAAAGCAGTGCTGGGAAGAAGCCTAGTCCTGGCTGAGCACAAGAATGGGAGAAGCTGTAGTTGTAAAGAGGTTATACAGAATATAAAATTATAAGAGGCAATCACTTCTGCAGAGCAATTCAGCACTGTTGTGAGTTTGCTGGTGGTTGTAAGGTTGTGGGTTTTGGGTACTGCTGCTGAAACATGTAAGCTGAGCCAAGTCTTGATGTGAAGGAGGCAAATGAAATCCTTCCCTGTTGAGCAAATCGTTAACTTCACACACCCTACAAGAGTGTTTTTCATGTTTGTCTGACTAATCCACTGTGAGACATTTCAGGGAAGAAAAATTTTGTAATTGGACAAAAAATTTCAGTTTCATTGCATTTTTTCTTTGGTTTGCAGAATGGGAGTGGCAAAACCCAAATAAACCTCTTAACAGTCAAGGAAAAAGGCTGAAAGGTTTTGTGAATCTTTTTATTCTTGCATTTTCTTTTGCTTTTTTTCCATTTCAGATACTGTGTATCCTTTGAACTTAAGTATTTACTCCACTATTTTTAAGGCTCAGAGCTGTACACAAGAAGAGGAAAAAGGCCATGTGTTCTTTTTCCCTTCTGCCCACCCCCTCTGTACTCTGCTCAATTACTTTCTGTGTTCGTAGAAATAAAAAAGGTGATTGTTTTCCTCCTAACCTTGCTTGAAAACAGCCCTCATTAAACTCTTTGCTGAGAGGAGGATTGGATGGGGCATCAGCACATTGAAGGGCTTCTCTGTCCGGCTTGGGATGCACCTTACATAAGGAGCAGTCCCACCAAAGCAGAGCTGAGGACAGTCAGTGCTGTTTAACGAGACCCTAACTGGGATCCCTTACAGAGATCTTGCAGCGCCTGGGGTGGCCCTGGGAGAACAACGTGGTGGTTCTTCCCCACTAGCCAAAGTGCCTCTGTGCTCTGCCAGAACCCTGTTGGCATAGCCTTGCTGCTGTCTGTCGGGGTGAAATCAGCACAGAGCTGCCTCTGGCTCTTTTTTGACAGACAGGCATTGCAAGGGAGACAAGACTGTCATCTAATAGCATCCTGCTGCTTGAAGAAATTATTGTTCTTTTTATGGCATATATAGTGTTTTTCTTATGATTTCCTAGCTGCTCTTTCTCACCAAATGACCCAGCTAGTGCCTGGAAGGTGTTCATGGGATTGCTTCTGGATTAAAACTTTCTGCAGTGCAGCAATATGCACCCCATGGTGCATTGCATATCACAGAAAATATAAGGTTAAAATTTAGCAGAAAGACTCTTTGCTGCCCCTAGCAGCAGGATATTAGCTCAGAGGGAATGTAGCAAGACAAAATGATGGTGTATTAAATTGGCAGTCAGAATAATGGAGGGGAGAAGCAACTGTGTTGAGAGTTGCCAAAACTACAAATAAAAATATTTGTGTGGGTGAAGGAAGTTGGTTAGCCGCAAGTTAGAGCTCATCCTCCTTCAGTTCCGTTGCTGTAGTTCAGGGATGCGTTTTGTACACCAGGGCTAGTGCTGCTTTACTTTTGATTCACTTTCCTTACTTTAGAAAATTTCTTCCAATAACTACCTAGATTTTTAGTGCTTTGGTAGAACTGTTTTTCATATCCACTGCACACATTCTCTGTTGTGCACATTAGTCTTTTAAATGCTTAGATGTGATACTTTTATCATATCTCTTTTCAGTATTTTCTGAACTTAACTCCTGCTAAGTTAGTCTTTCAGTATAGGTTGTGCTTTATTGAAGCAGAGTTATTTCTATTGCTACAGCAAACTGAATAGCCAAAGGGAACGAACTACAAATAATCCTCACAGAAATGGCAATCAGTCTGTGGTCTTTACAGAGGGACAGCTCTGCTGACCTGAGCTGCAGCTGTATGACACAGGTGAGGAGGAGGATGCTGCTGATGGCCAAATGAAGCCAGAATGTGTCTTACAATGTTCTGAAGTCCTAACCACATGCAGCTCAGCAATTGATTGCTTAAATCTGAGCTTTTCTTCTGCCCTGTCAGCTTTGTCCTTGGCCACATCAAGTACTTGGAGCAAGTTGCCTTGGAGAATTCAGCCTGTGGCTTCTTCTAATTCAGAACCCTGTGGTTCTGTCAAATCAGAGTTTTTATATGTCAGCTTAGAGAGACAATGAGAGGTGGAAAGGGAAGAGCTGAAAAAGGGCAGAACTGTATTTGATTCAGGATGAAATGCGGTAGTTTGCACCATCCTGGCCTGCTGTGTACAGTGACTGTCCTGCTGCTTGTCGTGCCGCCTGCCATCATCTCTGGTGGGCATGTAAGTGAATAAGCACCTGTTTGCCATTGAGAGATTTGTCTTTCTATAATGCAGGTACAGCACTTCTAATACATAGCAAACCTATCCCTATTTGGGCATGAGGACTTTTACACCTGCTCATAACCTTGTAGATGATGTTTGGGGTTTGTTCATACAAGCAGATATGCCTCACTCTACTGCAGAGGTAAAGGAATGGTGATTTAACAGGAAGCAGGCCGTGTGACAATGTAGTTGTCTTCTTAAGCAAGCAAGTACTTCGCACTCTGTATTAATTTACTGTTTGTATGTGATTTTTCTCTCAAACCTCCCACAGTCCTACGCAGGGGTCTGGAGAGAGAGGAGAGAGAATCACAGGGCCAGTTCAGTGTGCTGCTGATGGCCATGTCTCTTCTGGGCTAAAGGCTTTGCTGGTGCACGTGTATATGGCTGAACCAGCGTCACACTGATCGTTTGTGCTTGTGAGGATCTGGGCTTCAAAAGCAAACCTTATCATCTGTAAGTGAGAGGAAGCGTGTGTGTCTTGGGGTCAGCAAGCTGGGGGAGGTGTCTCACGTTGGTGCAGTTACAACTGTCACAAGTAAGTGTAGGGTGAAAAAAGCTGCTAAACCAAAATGATTCACATTTATTTAACGAGTGCTCTGTAGTAAGTTGGTGGGCTTGACATCAATTTCTGACAGTATGCTTAGAAGGGTTATTGGTATCATCAACAAGCTTGTGTCTGGCTGCTACTTCTTTTGCAGCTTTTCTTGCCCTATTTCTTCTTGAAGAACTCAGTAGGTGTTGTGATTTATCTTTCTCCTAACCACAGAGGATACATGTGACATGGTAGATATGATACATCAGATTCCCGTGGTCCATTCATTGGCTTCTCGTTTGGTTTAGCAATGTCTATAAATCTGGCAATTCCTACTTTTGTTTAGAGCCTGCGCCTGTGGTTTCTCTGTCAGCCATGACTGTAAGAAAATGGGTAGGTGAGGCCAAGATGTGAAATAGCAATGGCTTGTTACCAGGGCTGTGTTTCTGTCAAGAATTTATGGCAGTATAAGAAAGAACGACAATGATTTTTGTATGGTTCGTAAAACATGAGAACAGACTCAATTCAGGCATGTAACCTCATAAAGTACATAATGCTAGCTCTGAAATAACAGTGGTTTCTTAAACACACATGCAAAAGAGCTGCTTCTGAAGCAGCTATTTATACAAGATGTTTAAGAAACTGTTTCGGGTACCTTTCTCAAGAAGTGTATTTCATGTTTCTTACTCCTAGGTTTTAGTGCTTGCATCTGTTACAGTTTTAGTTAAGTCAGAACAGTTTTCAGTGAGATTAGTTTTGCATTTAAAGTCGTGTATTATGATAACACTCTCCTTGTTTCTTCAGTAATCCAGTATGTTATGAAATAGTCTTCTATGCAGTGATGCAAACAGCTTTTAGTAATAAAAGGGAGAGGTAACATGCATCTTTGGCAAGCTAGGACAGGCACAGATGAGTGAGTTAAATTGAATGTTGCTATGTTGGTTTATTAAAATTGATGAGCGCAGTGTGCTGGGTGGGGAGTACTGGTGTCCCATCTAGACTATGTAGATGATAACTACTACAAGCAGCTCTAGAAGCTTTCCGTCTGAGATGGCAGAAGTCCTGTGTTTTCAAGCAAAGGGGGTGGAGTTCTGTTTTTTCAACAGCACGCGAGTGAAACATTCACAGTAATTATATTTATCTAAATATTTGTTATGTTGCTTAACTTAAGTTTGAAAGGTTTGTTCATTCTAACATCAGATGATTAGATTAAAGGTTGCTTGACCCTCGAAACTGTGCTCATGAGAGTAGAAAATGGCATTTTGTGTGTTCTTGTGCAAATGGGACCCCACTGTGATAGGGTGAAACATAAGTGTGGAGCTTGCTTCTACCAGCAGCCAGACTTCTGAAAAAATCTCAACTTGCAGGAATGGAGAAATCAGGTCTTGGGGTCCACACAGGAAGAGCATCCAACTGCTTTTAAATGACATGATGAAGATACAGCACTTGGCGCAACAGCCTGGTGTGAGGAAATGCTGCCTCAGGGAGCGTGATGAGTCTCTCAGCAGTGGCACAAGACTCTCTGTGGCTACTAACTACGGAGAGGTGGAAGAAATCCAGCCAGTCACATGCCAGTGTTTAGAGGGTCCCTTTAGGTAAAGTTTATTTAGCTTTCTAGGAAGCTGCAGTATTTAATCTGACCTGAAGCAGCAAACAGATGGAGGGGTATATTCTGTCAGAGAAGAGAGCTGTATTTTTGGCTTTCTCTTCAAGCAAGAGGTTTGTAGGTGGCTTGCTTACTGTTCTATGAATTTGATGCTCTATATACTGCTAAACTGGGCCTTTTTTTTGTAAGTAACATACATAATTTTCCAGCCTCTTTTAAGCTTAAACAACTTATTTGCCCAGAAATTAAAAGCAGGTTCCTTCAAAATTAGATGCCAGATTAGACCATACGTTCTGCTACTGCAAGGAGGAAGTAATTCACGTGGGTTTGACTAGGAGTCATTTATGTCCTGCAGTGGGACCATGTATTTCACTTCTCAGATGAACCAGTGAATTCTGGAATTGTGTTTACATATCTGAAAGACAGAATTCTTTCAGGATTCTTTTCTTTATAAGGCTCTTAAGTGAACAGAGCCTTTTTCCTGTTTGATCAAACTTGACTTTCATCAGTGCATACGTTTGGAAATTTCTCCCCCTCCCTGAGACTACATCCAGTCAATAGAGGATGAGAAAAGTGAACATTCTTGGGAAGGTTTATTCTCATCTTGTAGTAACTTCTTAGAAAATATATTTTTTTTTCAGTGCTGCTTGAATAGATGGCACTAGAAGCTGGGGGTTCAGAAACAGCGTGGTTCTCCCTTTTCAGGGTAAGCCATTCAGCATTGCAAACTGGCTTGTGCTGGGAGAAGCCGACATCACCAGCAAGGTATTTCCTGGCTCCTTTTGCCAAATGCTAATAATAATAATAACAACAATAATAAAAATAAAAAAGACTCAAATCTGAACTAAACCATTTGTGACTTAATTTGGCACCACAAGCCTTCTCTGTGTAGCTCCTGCCTTTTTGTTACTCATATGCCTGCCAAGAGCTTCTAAATTAATTTGCCCCCTTCTTGCTCCTCCTCTTCCTCCTACTGAAGCAAAGGCAAGGCTTTATCACACTTTGAGCCAGAGGAACATATGGGCTGGGGAAGCTTTGGCCAACGAGACTTAGGGGTCAGCTGTGATGTGAAGTGCTGCTCCGAGCAAGGGCAGTGCCTTGGCTGCAGAGGCCAGGGTGTCTCTCCTTGGGCTCCGGCTCAGGTGCATTACCTCTCTCAAGCCCTACTTCTTCCTGAGAGTTTAATTTCTTGCTGGCTTTTCTTGGTGGTTGTCTCTCAGCTTGGGCCTCCTTCACAACTGAGTTTGGCCACATTGGCCATACAAGATAGGTGCTCATGTTTTCTTCCCTACCTGTTCCGGAGAAAGAAGAGTAGAAACTTGGGTATTTTACTTGTGCCAGTCCAATGAGAAGACAGTTTTTGTGGGAGCATAAGGTCTCTCTCTTACTTTACGTGAGTGCTGATCCATGAAGACATGGAGGTGTTCAAAAAATGTGTAGACATGGTGCTTTGCGACATGGTTTAGTGATCATGGTGGTGTTGGTTGGACCTGGTGGTTTTGGATGTCTTTTCTGACCTTAATGATTCTGTGTCAGATCCTATACTTATGTTAAAATGTTTCAGATTCTTTGATCTGTGGTTACATCAGGGAAAGTGAAGTAAAATATCTGTAGTACTGTGTGGTGGAAAGGGGAGGGAGTTTGTATGTAAAGGGTGAACGCCTAATCTGCTGCGGATAAGCAACACGAAGACACATCCTTGCCAACAAATTTCAGTGTTGCAGGGAAAAACCTGGGAGCGCTTCTGAAGTTTCGGAGTCCTGCAGAGAGTAACCAGGAAGGAGTGACTGGGAATTTCTTTTTCATTGAAGGAAAAGGAAATATATGAAACCGTCAAGTGTGAGACTCTAAGCTTCCTCTCCTTATGAAATGGTGGTACCCTGAAGAGACAGGCTTAGAGTTGTGGTACATTAAAATGAAGTAACAGTTTCATGGTAATTGATAGTGTTTTACGACACATCAGTTCCAGTTTCTGCTTTATTAAACACTTATGGCTGCTTCAGTGCACCCAGTTTCGCTTCCCTGACTACGGGGAGCTCTGTGAACTGCTGGCTTGTTTGTCCCCAGCCAGAGCTGGGAATGCTGGATTGATTCCAGCCTCCCATTTTGCTTAGGCAGCACCTGCATTTCCTCAGGTAAAATATAATGCAAACCTGAGCATCATTTCTAAAATCAGTTAGAAACTGTGCATCCACATGGTCCTCTGTGTATGTGTTTGTGTGAGTTGCTTTTCTTTGAATTGTTAAATTCACTATGGAAGAAAATGCTTCCAGTGGAACTTGTTCTGATAAATCTGTATAGGTTAAAAAGAGTTGCTGTCCGAAAATCACTTTCTTTTGGCACATGTTCCCTCTAGTTTTCTGTGACCTCACCTGAAGCCTTTTATCTGACATTGGTTTTGGATTGAGTCTGCATTGCTGATGATGCATTTGGCTGTAAAGATGAGATTGGTAATGGTTTAATTGATTTTCAAGGGTAGAAGAAAATGCAGTTCTTGATAACCATTGCAATTTCAGATAATATATGCTAACACTGATGTATGGGCTGCTCAGAGCTAATAATAACTTGGCTGTCCTGACCTGCCTTGGCTTCAAAATGCCTAGTAGAGCTTGCTGTGGCCTTGTAAAGATATTTTGTATTTTAATGTCTGTCTGCTGATGGGATTTCTACTGTGAGTCTCCCTAGCTCTGCATCAGGATTTAATTATTGGCATATAAACAAACCAGGTGACTCCCATTATTTCTCCTGCCAAGACTCTGACCATGTTGTTGTGGCTCCTTAGAGAGGGGAGGAGCTTTCAATGAAGGAATCAAAAAGCTGTACCCTTCTGGTTTGTACCAGAGGACAAAAGAAATGTATAGACTTTTCTCTAGCTGTTTCTTGGGGCAGCACACAATTTATATGTGTCTCAGCAGGGTCTCACAAAAGCTCAGGTTGACAGCCCTAGATGTTTGACAAATACCTTGATAGCTTTGACAGTGAAAACTGGGCATCCTGGTTAGGTGTCTCGTGGGTACTTCAGAAGGGCAGCAGCAGGCTGGAATAGTGAATTAGTGAACTGCAGTTCACTAACCCTCACCAGACCTCCTATTCCTGCAAAGTTTCTGCCAAGGAACCCAGAAGGAAACAGTTTTATTTGAGAGCACCAAGGAAAAATATTTAGGAGTTTGGAGATTAGTTGTCAGCTCTGGAAATGGGGCTTGCCAGAAGTAGTGACAGACCAAGCTTGTAAGGCAAACAATGCCGCACCACAAACTGACGATATCCCCCCATAATCTGTATTAAAAATAGATTTTACAGGCTCCAGTTTTACTATGAACCATTCAGTAATTCATATGGCATTCCATATGGTAGGGTGAGAGTAAGGTGGAAATAGTGGGAGTTAGGGGAAAAAGACATTGACTGAGCCAGATCCTTATGCCATTTCAGTTCAGTTAATTGCATGCATTTAAAGTATTATAACGTGAGCAGATGGGGTGTTTCGCAGTTATATGGTGTGTGTGTGTACACACACATACACACACACGTATAAAGTTCTCTATCACTTGATTCCACAGTGCTGCACTGAGGCTTTACCAACCACTCAGGCTGGGCATGTGTGGAGGAGAGGATGGCAGTATTCAGTGGAGGGATGGGATGAGTGATTGGTCTAATACTGGGATCCCCCAAACTGTGATATATGCACACACTCAGCGAACAGTCCCATAGCTTACAGCTTTGTTGCATTTAGTGGCAACCTCAAGGCACCCTTTCAAAGGTTGTTGTGTCCCCTTGTTTGAAGCCACCCAGCTCTGAAATCAGTAAACAAACTTCTTCAGGGCCTCACTACACCAGTGCAGTTTCCCTCAGTCTGGGAACAACCCTTTTAGAAGAAGGAGAAGCAGCAACCTTGTGTCCTGCAAAGTTGCAGAATTGTGAGTTCATTCCTCTCACCAAAGCTACTGGAGGAGCCAGGCTGCTGAGGGCTGCATGCCAGTAAACACCGTTCAGCTCGGGAGATGCTGTGGTTGCACCCAGGATATCAGGCGTTCTTCCTGAGCATGGCTGAAATCCCACTTTCCTCCTGACTCTGCAGTCTGCTCACTCCCCCTCGCTGACAGTGGCAGTGCTCAGCCTGCGAAGGGACCCCAAGTCACCGGCTACGTGAGATGAAAGCGCTCTGTGTTTCTCAGACATTTTTTGGTTTTGGTCCCCCAGCTTTGTCCCTTCCTGCCTGCCCCGCACACTGGCCCCTTCAGCATGGGTGCTCTCCGGGAAGGGGCAGCCTCCCCTCTGCATGGAGCAGCCTGTCTCGCTCGTGCTCCGCAGCAGGAAGATGGCAAACAGGCTGCCTTCCTCCTCACTGCTACAGCCTTTCAAAGGGCGTAGTAAAGCAGATGGCGCTGAGCTTATACGTAATAAACAGTAAGCAAATGAATAAGCCTGTTTGCCAGCTTTGGCTTTGCTCTGTGCCATCTATCCCTTGGTGAATGCTGGGCCTTTCCACTAGAGTCTCTGCTCTTCCTGGGAGCTCACTGGGGAGAGGTTTGCCTGGAGGGGTCCCTCCCCTCTCTTCTCAAACTCTGGTCCTGAAGGCTTATCATATCTGCTCTTCCCTGAGAGCAGCCAGGCTTTTTTTTATGTAGGGTTGGGCTTCATTTAGTGCAGTGTCTTTTCTCTGAATCTTCAGGTAAGACAGAATTGGGTTTTTTTCCTTTTATTTTCTATTTTTCTTCTCTTAAAGGATTCTCTGGGCTAGTTTTCAGTTTTTAAGAGCTTGAAGGGACCTGGCTACATCAGGGATTTAGCTGTCTTTCACTTAGAGAGACTAGTAGAGATATTAGATTTGGTTAGCCAAGGTCATTATGAACTGTAAGTGGTTTTCATCCAACTGCTCATTGCTTACAGGGTTTTTGTTTGGATGTGAGGTTTTTTTGGTGTGTATTAGTCCTATTCCCAGTCCATACAGCACTTGCTGCCAATTTTCAAGCTGCATCCTCTTTGCTCTCTTCCCTGCTTCCCCTCCATGTGGCTTGGGAAGTCCAAGGAAGCATCTTGTGGCAGCCAAGCCACCGTGCTGTCCTCAGAGGATTCCCATGTCATGCAGTGCCAGCTGCAGGGGCATCAACAGGTCCCAGTTGAGACACCACCTCATCTTGCAGCTGACAAGCATTGTCCATCTGTACCTAAATTGTCAGTTGTTTGCTGTGCAGCTGACAAGCTTGATGCAAGTGGATGTCGTACCAAGGGGCTGGTTTGGGACTGAGGCCTTAAGCTGCTGTGATGTAGATAAAATGTAAACAATACAATAATCTTTTGCCCTGCTAGTGGATAAGGAAGGCCAAACATGGGGAAAAATCTGGGTTGCAGGAAATCTTTTTTTTTTACCTAGTTTTTGGAAGTTAGGGCAGAGATGTAGGAGCTGGATTGGGCTCTTGCTTCTGGTTCATGTGAGCTGCTCTGCCCCTTACAGCCTCTTTCCTCCTCTCGCCCATTAACTTGCCTCATGTGTTCATTTCTTAGCAGGTGTTTGCACAGTGCCCTCGCACTGAGCGAGCTTTCACTCCTGAAGAGTCTTTATGGGCTTCAGAAGGAAAATAATAATAATTGACTGGGCAGTTCAGGCAAGGATCAGCTGTCACTACCCTTGGTGTACCCAGGGGGAAATAAGGAGATTCAGTACAGTGCTTTTCAGGAATGAAAGATTAATTCAGGATGAGAGAGTCTTTTGGTAGTTTAAAGGGGCAAAACCTTGAGCCATATAAATTAAATAGCAATGTGTGGAGTGGTAGTTGAATAAAAATAAAATGAGATAGTGAAAAAAGCCTTAAGCTTTTTAGTTTATTTTGTTCTCTGAGTTCTGTATCAGATAGCAAGCTCAGTGCATGAATATTAGGGGCATGCTGTCAGGAGACTTTTACCTTCGAGTGATACCTGCCTTTTGCACTCTGCCTTCTGCTCATCAGATTGCATGTTGCAGGGTAAAAGGTGTTTGCTGGTCACAGTGACTTGTTTTTCAAGTTACTGAAGTGTAAAATCATTTCTACCAAGGCATAACAAAATAGAAATAACTAAGCACTCAAGTTAGAATCAATCTGAACCGAAGTGTGTGTGTATACTTATTAATAAAGTAACAGCTTTTTACAGAGAAGGCTCCTACACTTGATTTCTCCCTTGTTCAAGGGGATAGAAAGAGACAAGGAAAAAAGCTTTAACATTAGGTGGGGAAAGTGGAGAGAAAATACTGCTCCATTTTGCTTGCCTCAATGGCATACTTATTGAATTTTTCAAAGCAGGTTGACAATGGAGTCCAGCATGTGTACTAAGCATCTTTCATTTGAGGATTGAGGCATGCATTGCAAAACAGTAATTATTTGGGCCTCCTGGCACCACTGCGAGATGATTAAGCAGCACTTGGTCTGCCTAGGGTGAAGTGGGGCAGGTGACAAGGGGGGAATGAGAGCCAGAGAGCGGCAGAGCACAGTGAAGCGTGAACCAGGGATGCTGTGTGGGTTTGAGTTGTGGTGGGGAGTGAGAATTTACACCATGTGCAGGATGACCTGGCTGGGGACGTGCACGTTTACCATGTAGCCAAGGACCTGCAGCATGTGGGGCGAGTGTAATGTGGCTGTGGAAGCTTTGTTCTTGGGAGGGCTGGAAGATTGCAGGCCTTTGATGGGAGCCTGGCCCATAAGGTAGCCCACAGCAGCGAAAGCGAGCTCATGCAGGCCTTGAGGATGTGGGCAGTGTAGAAAGATGGGAATTGGAGTGAAAGAGAATGTAGAGATGCAAAGAAGCAGCAGGGAAGGGGAAAAGAGATGAACAGAAACCAGAGTCAAAGAAAACTGTTAAATACTGCAGTAAACAGGTGGAAGAAGAAGGGAAAAAAGATGGAAGAAATAGAGTGCTAGTAATGTGTGTATTCCACATTTATCTAATTTTAGCTTTATTTACATTTTCTTCTATGTTTATAACACAAACGTTTCAGAATTATCCTAAATCTTTCAGGAGAAGATAATGTTTTCTTAGCCTGAAAGCTTTGTGAGGTTCAGGGTGGGGAGACTTGCCCTTTTTTTCGTCCTCTGTGACCCCTGGTTTGTGACTCAGGAAGCAGGAATCAGAGGGTAAGATAAGTTCATGCATTTTTTTTTAAAAATAACATATTTGAATGCCTTTTAGTATTCACAGCTTTTAACTGTGTTTAATGGTTGATAGATCCTGTTAAACTGTAGAGTGTTAACAGCGTATTTTGGAATTTGGGAGAAGTGGGAGAAGGGAATGGGCTAGTCTGTTTTGACAGTTAGTAGATGGGGCATGTGTAGAGAAGGCTTCTTACTGAGAAGGTGTGCTCTAAGTCTCTCCAAAAGGTGTAAGGGAAAAGACAGACCTTTCATCCTGCTCATGTCTGAACCTCGGCATATCCTCCTTATGTGTCTTGCCTCTGTAACGTTGAACCCTGCCCTCAGCAGTGACTGAAGAAGAACAGAAAACTGTGAGTGTAAGAGTGGGGAACAGCAGGAGGAAGATCTGTTTTGAGAAAGCTGGTTTCATTAGGGCCCCCTCCTGATGGACTGTGTGGGATCAGCAACTGGAAATGGCCTAAATCCAGGAAGAAGGATCAGCAAATACAATCTGCTGAGAGAACAAAAAGGACTGGAAGAAAGTGTGTTTCCCAGCATTGCAGTGGTTAAACCTCAAATGATTTCCAGTACCCTGGTGGTAAACAGTGGATGCTGTCTCAGACACGCTTCACATGAGTTTTTCTAGAGCTCTGAGTCCTTTGATGGCCTTAACAGACAACTTGTAGCAAAGAATCAAAATATCTTGTAGAAATATCAGACGTTAACAAAGGCTTAGGCAGCCTTACCAGATTTGAATTTTCTGACTCTTGATCTGCAACTCTACAGCAGGTGTAGGTTTCTTGTGTTTTGTCTGCATGCTGGTCTTTTGTGTGAAAGCTGGTTATTTTGGCATGGTCCTTTTTTTTTTTTTTATTAGTAAAGCTGTTCATCATTTATAAAAGACTTCTCATGATTTCTCTTCAAGAAGTGCAATAAATATTTCTTCCTCTGTTCTTCAAAATTTAGTCTCTGAATAGGAAAGAATAAGAAATTAAGTTGAAGTGAGGATTGGTAGTTTCCAAATGAACACACAGATTGATTTTGTCCCTTAAAAACCTTGCATATACAACGAATAGAGATTAAATCCTGTAAAAAAAACCCATTTCTTTTTTACTAATCTCTTGTCCAGTGAAAGCTCTGCCAGGCAGAAGATTTACATCTGAGTGTAAGCCATGAAATGTTGAAGGATGGTGTTGCTAGTTGCCCAAGTTCTAGAGGTTTTGGTTTGTGTTGACTGGAAAGCAAATATGATTAATGAAGGCAGTATAAAATATTAGGCAATTTGCAAGTCCTATGAATAAGGGCTACAATTCAGTGAGGTGAATCCAAAGTTTAACATACTTGAATTCTCTTGGTGTTCAGTTTCTAATCTGAGCTGAAGTCAAGGCTCAGTTGTGGAAGGTAAGTGTGTGTCTTGGGGGAAAACTTGCACTGAGCTGAGTGGGGTGCATGACCCCTGGAGCTCCCTCTCTGCTCGCCTGAAACACTGCTAAGGTGCGTCACAGCAGACGAAGCGCAATCTGCAAAGGAGGTGATCTTCAAGATGCTCAAGAAAACAACACGGTGACCAAAAGCCAGGAGTGACAAAGGTGAATCTATACGTTAGAGATCCCCAGCAGCTAAAAGAAGATAATGCAGAAAGATACCCACTGTCCTCACAAACTGGATTCTGTCCGTTCTGCTTCTGTGGCTCTGTAAAGCACAGCAAAGAACAGGCTCTGTAGGGTCTGTCCTGCCACACTTACCTGAGTCAAGTAGCTGTCAACGGCTGCAGTTGTCCTGCTGATTGCAATGAGAACACCCAGAGGACAGCAGAAGGTGACTTGAGCAAAGTCAGAAGACCAGAAATTGCAGTCTTTGTGTGGAGCTGGGGAGAAGTTCTCTGGGTGTCAATAGTTGCAGGAGGGCCACCCTCCTCCTGTTTATGGCTTTTGTTCAGGTGGTGCTGCAGACAGGCTGCGCTATGTTGCAATGCTCTGTTGCGTTTTCTGTCTTAACTTCTTGCCAAGTAGTGAATTGGTTGTTTCCCATCAACTTAGCTGTGGTGAGTTACGATGTTATGGTGTAATTCTGAAAATGCCTTGGAAAGGTTTGCAAGAATGGCTTTTTGGGTGAATGCATCGATAGTTAATTTGGAGTTGATTACACTGGCAGTGTGAGCTTTCTGGTTCATGGTAGGTTGCTAGCAATCCTTTGGGCAGATGATGCAGAGCTGTAGTTTTTTCTGTTGTGTGTAGTTTGTTGTTGTTTTTTTTCCATTCTCTGTGGAAATTTATGCATTGTGATCTTTTCTGTGCTAGTTTTGAAGCTTCTTATTCTTTATGATGAAAATAATGCATTTCAGTCTTACTGAGTTTTCATGAACATCTTTCCCTGAAAATATGGCAGCAAGCCAGTCAAATTAATGTGCCCTTTGTTTGTCTCTTTGCACAATCTGGTTGCTCGGAAACTCAAGGCTTTGAAATGGAGGGAGATGTGAGGGTACCTGACTCCACTGCTGATGGTATTTAAAGGTACCAGTGGGAATTCCTCTGTCCAAGATTTGGCTCCTAAGAAGTGACACCCAGTGTGTTTTAGTAGTACTGTCAGACTTGATGGTCTGCAGGGCCAACTTCCAAAAGCAGCAAAAGCTCAAGCTCCCATCAACTATGTGCGGAGAATCATCAGAGTTAAGAAGAGCTCAGAAAGCTGGATGCTTGTTAATATTCATCCTTTAATGATTTATGAGGCTAAAAAATATAAACAAGTGACACTTTATCTTTTGGTACAGCAGTCTCCTATCCTTGTTTAATATCGTTAGTGGAGAACTTGTGTCCAAAAGGGTGTTCGGTGACACCATCAGCTGAATAAGGTCTTTCAGATGCGTCTGTCTGCATTAGTAATGAGAATGCTTGCTCTCATGTTACAAAGGAACCATTTCTTTTAAATATAACCCCCTCCTTTCCAGCCCCCTCCAATAATACCGTCGTCAGAATTCTCATTACAGCCCTCTTTCATCCCTTTATCTAATGTTGGCTGAAAATGCCTTTGTCTTCAAGTTCCTTCAATTATTAATGACTCAGTTGTATTCTTTTTGCCAATTGGTGCAGAGAGAACCTTGGAGCAAATGTGTATTAGTTATTCCATTTATTCTCTCCTTTTCATTCCTTCTGCGATCTTTTCTGATAGTGTTGCTCTCCTGTTTTTTCGCTTGCAGATTCCTCATTTTTGCTTGGGTATTTTTCTCAAATATAAAAGCCGTCATGCCCCAATGTCTAACTTTGATTCTGAAACCTTTTAGAAAGACATAGGGGTCATTCTTGCAAATGCTACGAGCATCTGTGTTCTTCAGTCTCCACTTTGGTGTTAGCAAGTGGACAGATACCTTTGCCAGTCCCGCTCTGTGGACCAGCTGAAAGTCAGGGGTGGGTGGCATGTCACAAACCCAGTAGAACTGATTGCTCCCAGATCCTAACATGATGAGGCAAGGGCCAGCCTTTGGTGCCCTCCCCACCTTGCTGAGGTGCTCCAGCAGCCAAGAGAGGAGCACTAGGTGGGATTCACATGGAAGAGCTGCAGGGCTTGTCGCACCTGCCTTGTCCTCGGAGAGACCGTGCTAATGGAGTGGGAGCAATGATGTTGCAGTGCTGTGCTCTCCTTGGCATGCCTTTTCCAGCCTCACTGTCCCTGGAACTGTAGGCTTGGTGGCCTTCTAAACCCTAAATAGGAGATTGGGGCTCAGGCCGAGATCCCCAGCACCATGGCCGCCCCAGATTAGGAAGGTGTGGAGGGAACAGTGTTGGTACAGTGCTATGCTCTGCACTGACAACATTGGTTTTGCCTCTCAGGATGCTGCTGAAGGATGGAGAGAAGGCAATACAAATCAGTACTGTGACCCAGGTGAATTTTGCTGGGGCTGTGCCAGTTACCCAATCTATGCACAGTTGCACGATTATAGAAACCAAGTGCCTGTAGGATTCTCATTCACTCTGAGGAAGATGCCAGCATGTCTAGGCACTGTCCTTGGTGCTCTTTTTGTGAAAATAAATACATAAATAAATTGTTTGACCTTCCTCAGTAGCAGGGATTTTTTTTTTAAATACCAGACTAAAAAAATGGTCTTTGCTTTTAATTAGCCCAGTGAATTCCTCTTTTGTCCCCTCTTCTCTCCCTATTGATTTAGAATGTAATTGCTTGCTTTCTTTATCTTCACAGATTATAAACTCTGAAACGTTTTTATTACTGTTTGGTTTTCTATAGTTTAGAGAAACCTGTCGGAAAACGTGCATTACCCGCAAAGATTAGAAGAATATTTTTCCAAACTTTTTCTTTTGCTTATATCTGGACTCTTCCCAGTTTGCCAGTATCTTTCTTACTGTGCAAACCCCAACTCTTGGCACTTCTCCAGCTGAGACATCACCACCAACAAAAAAAATTGGAATAAATATACTAGTGTTTTAGGGACAGCATCCCCATTAGGATAAATAAAACTGTGATTTGTCTTTTCTTGTTGTTTTGTTTGGGGTTTTTTGCCCACAGTAGGCCTTTTCCTGCCAAGCTACTGTCTAGCTGCTTACTCTTAATTTGTCTAGTTATGGATTTGAGGCCTCGACTCTCAATATGCTGTTCAGTACTTTTTGCTCATGATTTCCTTCTTTCTGATTTGGGAGATGCTCTGCAATATTCTAGAATGATCTTACTTTTTGAAGATACTTTCCTAAGTGTGACAAGCTCATCTCAACTTGGGGTCAAACATAAATTTTATAAATGCGAAAAGGCAGGAGGGAATGAGATTCATTTGTTGGGATTTGTTATTGACAAACTCATATTGCCAGCAGTATTTTTTTAAGTTGTGCTGTTGTCCTGCAGGTGCTTGTTAAACTACTTGTTTATTTTTTCCAAAATCTTTGCAAGGATGAGGTTTAACTGCCTGGTTTGTAGTTTCCCATGGCTTCCTTTCAAGAGAGTGTGATTTTTGATCTTTTCTGGGTTCTGTTCTGAAACCTTAAATATTCTTCTTGAGTCAGGGGAGATTCACAAAATTTTCTGAGCTGCATCTATCTTGTTTTGAGTGTTTCTTAAGCTCCTCTTTCCTATTCTGACCTCAGGTTCTGCTTCTTTTGAAAATTTATTACTTGCAGTATTTGCTCACTGTTGATCTTACTTGTGAAAATTGAGGCAAATATTGAATATGTTGAATCGTACCCTTCTGTGCATCATCTTTGCTGTGCCTCTGCCTCTCTGCTGAACTGTGACTTGCCCTGTCTGCTTTTCAGATCACATTGAATCTTTTTTTGGTTGCCTTCTATGTTCCATGCTAATTGAACTCATTTTGTTCCTTAGCTTTTCTGCTTATATTCCTGGGCTTTTGTTGTCTCTTAGTTACATGATGTTTGTCTCTGGTTTTTGTGTCATTTTTGAGTACTCAGACTCTTAAAAAGCTTAGCATATTCTTTCTCTGTGCTGGTAGAGTTTGTTGTTAAAGCTGTTAGACTCTCTTCTGTCTTTACTTTCTGGTTCTGTGTATCTTGGGAGCCTTGCACAGAGCATAAACCTTGTATCTTTTGAGCTGTCTGTGTTTTCTTCTGTTGCTTGCCAATCTGAAAGGAAATCTTTTAAATAAACCCAGGTAGAATGGTAGAGGAGCTGAGACTGACAATTTCTCTCTCTGTCCTCTTACCTTTTAATTCTAGATGGTATTTTCATCAGTGCCCTGGTGTTGCTGGGCAATCACTCCTCTGCACCAACCTTTGAATACGATGTAAACCAGGTGCCTTACAGTAGCAAGAATTCCTGTGTCGGTTTTTAAAACAGCAGATGTTCCCTGACTTACTGGCAGAGCTGCTGTTTGGGCCTGTCATCTAAAATGCCATTGATCAAAGTATTGCTTCATCTAAAAGAAGGTCATGTCCCTTGAGATATATCGGATAAGTTCCAAGGTCCTTTATGTGTCTGAAATTCCATTTTGCTTAATGACTTTCTTGTTTTCCATCCCATTCTGATAAACCGAATTTGACTATAATCACATTACACCTCCCAAAAGCCTCCCTGGGGATGGCGATTGGACATGGCACTCTACTTTGTACCCTGAACTCATGGACAGTGTAACTGAGAACTGTTAAACAGCTGCTTCTATTCACCCTCAAGGTGGATACCCAGTAGAGATGGGGGAAGTAGTTCTCATGTACAAAGAGCTTAAAAATAAGTTTGGATAGCACTGTGAGATCTGAGTGAATGAAACCAATGTTTAAGTTACCCAGTCCAAGTCTCCAGTCATTAAACCTATTTTAGTCTTGATATAGCAACTGCTGTGGGCTCAGTGGAGCTGTGGCTGACTTAAATGTGTGTAAGCAAAGAGGGAATCAGGATCATTATGTTAACCACAGGAAATCTGCTTTTATGGTGATGAAAACAAGAATCAATCACAAGTAGCTAATGAATTAGCCTGCAGTATCTGCTATGTTCATTTCACAGTAAATGCAACAGTCAAAATCCATTAAGAAGCCCTTTGCTACAGGGTCCTCTGCAAAGAGTGTATCTGTAACGTGCAGCGCGCGCACTGCCAGCCCTCCTTGCCTTTATCTGAAATGCTTCGAGAGTGTGCCTGTAGTACAAGTTCTGATCCCATTGCGCTGAAGTCAAAGAAGGGTTCGTGGTAGCTTTAGCTGCGCTTTGTCTTAGAGGTCAAAGTGGCTATTAATTATGGTTGGTTTTACTGGAAATCTGCAATCTCTGAAGGCCAGCTATTGGACAGGCTCACCTCCATGCACAGGACCTGGATGTCCATGTGAGGAGGGAATAAGGTGTTGCATCATGCTGGCACAGCGTCACACCAGCGCCCATGTGGGTCAGGCTGACTAGTCAGCAGCGTTCTCATAAGGCGGCTTTTGTTGTCTCTCCTTTGTAGTGAGGACAGAGCTGCTTCCCCTCCGTGCGGCTCAGCTGCTGGTAGCTCTTCCTGGGTTTCTGCCTCACTGCCTTCCTTACATAAAGCACTGCTAAGTGAGAAGCTGTTCAAACAAATTCTGCTACATGTTACTACATGTTACTGCAATTTCTGTCGCTTGTCTGGTTGGTTTTGCTGTCGAGGAAAAGCAGTGAGTTAATAGGGCTAACCAGTTTTTTTGGAAAGAATTCTTGAAGGAAAGTGTGGACATGGGAGAAAATAGCTGGCAACTTTTAGGAAGGCAGTACTTAGCTGCTAGGGAAGATATCTCTGAAAAAAGATTGATCTTTAAATTGACTTATGACAGCGAAGGAGCAAGTATCTTTTCTGTGAATGGGATCACAGATACAGGCTCATTTCAGGAAAACCTCTATTTTCAATTTTGCATTTCACTAAATGCCAGCATCCCACTGACTGAATCAGAACTTTAAGCATTCGCTTACACATTGTCCGAAGTGTAAATGAGATTTAAATTGAAATACTGCCCAAAACCTATGATTAGACAAAACAGATAAATTAGTATATGTTGCATTGCAGTTATTGCTTTATATATATTTAAGGTCATGCCAGCTCAGAGTTTATGTTTTAATTGCATGTCATGGAAAATCTGATTAAATGAATGAATCATGAATTTAAAATATTTTATTTATAAACTAATGCAGAGCAATAACTAAAGCGTCCATTACAAGATATGACATGACAGTTAATTGAAAAACATTGGGTTGCATGTTTAACTGACTGTTAGGTTACACTACAAACTGACATTCGAATAAATTCTGTCACCGTAAGGAAGTTTTTGTCTTGATTCATCACCCCACTGGTAGATCAGGAGAGAGAAAAGATGAGATGATGTGGTAGGGTCTGTATCTGCAGTATTTCCTTAGTCATAAGCCGTGTGATAGGATGGAGAAACACTCTGTGTCTCTAGGATGCACATGATATGACAGATTTTCACGTGGACACCCACTGGGACAAGGGCTGTGTGCACTCAAGGGCTACCAGAGCACCTGTGGCTAAACTGAAGTTAAAGCTGGGGTTGAACTGGGTGGTACCACCTGTTATGTGCTCTCAGTCTAGAGAACAAACAGGAAAGATGACTGTGGCTTTCTGCATTAACTGATGGGTTTGGATCCTACAGCTTTAGGAGCCTAGTTTAAGCATGTCTCTGAAGCAGCAATTCATGTGAGTGGGTTGAGCAATCACTTTTCTTTCCTCAAAAAGTAGAGAGTGAAGAGCAGAATTACCCTTAAAGACAGGATGAAGCCGTGGAGGGAGGACTAGTGCAGGCAAGTAGAATAAGTAACGTAGCGCTCAGCAGATGTCATGCAGCGCCTGCTGTTCAGGCTTTTGGCTTCTCTGTGTCCTTTACCTGTTAAGGCAGGAGATATCGAAGAGGGAGGTAAAGGAGAGGTACAGGAAGAAGGAGGGGCAATGATGGAAACAAAAGGGGAAGCGCGCGAGACAAATGGAATAGGAGGAATGAGAACGAAGCAGCATTTGGAAGGGAGCTGGGAGGAGGCTTTGCATCAAAGTGCCAGGTAGTGGTAAGTGGGATTTTAAGAACTGGAACTAAAAAAAGGGGTTGGTTACCTTGTAATGGTCAAGGCAACACCACAAACATTGTTTTTAACTATGTCACTCTATCTTTGCCTTTTTCTGACTCGTATTGAGAAAAAAACTCAGTTCTGGGAGACTGACAAAACCTCATCCTCCCTTTTATCGCAGGGGTGGTCGTGAATCCCCAGTCTCTCACAGGACTCGGTGCTTGTGGTGACCGCTAGAATTGCCTCCATCTCTTGTTGGCATGTGAGGGAGGACTCTAGGAAAAAATGGTATTTTTAGGTAGGCCAGAGGATTTATTATCATTTGTGTTTTGCATGTTGTGTTCACCAGCACTGGTCTGATGAAAACAAATACTGTTCCCTAAACTTGCTTTCTGTTATGACCTTAGCTTGTTGTAGCTATAACAGTACAGCTACTTCTTCATGTAGTAGTGCAAAACTATAGTTTATCTCCATGCAGGAAGTGCAATTAAAGGTGAAATAAAAATGCAAAAGAATAATAAACTCACTCCTTTACCTACATGTTTAAAAGAGTAATGAATCTATGGTAGACACATCAGTGGCTTGGGACTGTCGAAGGAGCTTTGTTTCAGCTTGTATGTTCTTTAAGTCTCCTAATAACACAGTGTTGGCTGCACAGGTCTGTCTTGCAGCCCCTGAAAACATTGTGCTCATGGATATGTGCAGTTCAGTGATCTGGTTTCGTGCAAGGTCATGGTAGTTTCAAGTGGCATTGTTTTCTGCAAGAGTGCCGATGTTATTCTAGGGTAGTGGGAAAATCACTGGGCCTACTGGGCCCACTGTGTTGTTAACAAGGCACTTGCAGTCTGGGCTGATAGAGACAGACCAGGTGAATTTAGTGGTTTTTAAGTGGTTCTCCAAGACAGAGGTTTCCTTCTGTCATGTCAAAATTCGGGGTGAGAATACTCACTACTTTTTCCTTTTCCTCCATGGATGGATTTTGAGTTTGGGGTGCTTTGCCCAGCTGCCACTGACACTGGTACCCCAAAAGCCAAATGAGCAATGAGACTGGGCTGTTCCTCTCCATTTGCAGTACCCAGAGAGCAGAAGTGTTAGTTTATTATGAGGATATTATGCAAAAATTTGCATTACAGCTGTTACTACTAACTATACATATACTAATATACATAGATATACAAGATTTGGAGCCTAACAAACACCTTTCATGAATTTTACTTTCTTTATTCTTTTGTTCTCACTGATCTCTAAGCTAGAAATGAAGGATTTCTTAAGAAAACCTAAGAATACATTTATCCGATAGCTTCAAAGGGTTCTGTGCAGAATTGTTTGTTCTGAAAAGCAGGCCTGGGAGGATTTGAATATCCTACATCTTTCAGCTTGATTTCAGTGACATGCTGGCACAGAGCAAAATGGAAATGGGAGATCTCTTTCTAGGTACTTCTCATATCTATTATTTAGTTGAGAAGAGTCAGCTTGGATTCACAAAAGAGAGATCATGCCCGAAAATATCTGTCTGACAAGTTTAAAATAAATAAACTGAGATAGGGAAAAAGAACATAAGTTGCCTGAGTTTTGAAGGCTCTTTTGTATAACCATGCTGTACAGAAGCCCAATGTAGTGTGAGCTAGTGGGTCAATGGCTGCAAGAGAGCTCGCCATGATACTTCGTGTGAAGGGATGCTTTTGCATGCATGCATTGGTAGCCTGGGAGGAAGGACAGGTAGGTCCCATGAAGGTGTTAAAATCCCCTGTAGATATAAAGCTGGAGGTGCTGCTGCCGTAAGGGAAATAGCCCATTAAAAAGGCTCTGAAAGGACAGGCTGCATGAGGTGGGTAGATCAGCTCTTGTACACTTGTTATTTGCAGGGGAGACTAAAAACCAGGGTCACCCTGCATCCTGAAACTTTCTAACCTGCTGTGAAGTCCTTTGCACCACAGAAGCTGCAAACTCAGCCTGCAGCTTTTCCTAACTCCTCCCCACCCTTCATCCTCTCCATTACCAGTAACCATAGAGATACAGGCAGTGACTCCAGCCTCAGCCTTCCTCACAGTGTAGCCCTAGTGAAAGAGCTAGTGTGCTGTGCTGCATGTATTTTTTCAGAATTAATTAATGACCTTCTATTCTGTTCCCCTCTCAAGGAGGGAAAAAAGGAAAAGCAAAGTTGTCTCTCAAAAGGCTGATGTTATTACTACTGCAGAAGAACAGGAAATATTTACACGGTCTGGTGAACCATCCTTCTCCTCTCAACCTCTCCAGCAGGCAGCCATCCTCAGCACTATTATAAGTGGCAAGACAATAGCGAATAAGAAGAAAATTCCCCGTTCCAGGCCTATTTTTACCAGAGTGGTGCAGATTCTGTTCTGTAGACTTATTTGCCTTAATCTACATCACTGATTATATTGGATGCTATTTTAGGCACTGCATAAAATGTTCACCCAGTCTTCACTAAAAAAGAAGTAACCAACCCCCCCCAAGTGCTTTGTTAAAGGCTGGTTGCAGGATTTCGGCAGTGCTTTGAGTGGAGAGATCTTTCGGCTGAGGTTCTGGGAGGGTCTCCAGCTTGGCTTGGCAATAGAGGTTGTGTGTGACCTTGGCCAAGCCCAAGCCCCTTAATTCATTCTTTTTCATTGTCCTGAAAATGAGGGGAATGCTACCATTGCCACCTTGTGCTAGTTTTTGCTGCATTAGAGTTAATTTTCGTCATAGTAGTTGGTGTGAGGCTGTGCTTTGCATTTGTGCTGAAAACAGTGTTGATAAATCAGGGATACTTTTGTTATTGCTGAGTAGTACTTACACCAGTGAAGGCCTTTTCTGTCCCACCAGTGAGTAGCCTGGGGCTGCACAAAGATCTAGGAAGGGAGAGAGCCGGGACAGCTGATCCCAACTGAGCAGAGGGATGTTCCAGACCCTGTGACATCATGCTCAGCATACAAAGCTGGGGGAAGAAGGAGGAAGGGGGGACATTTGGAATGATGGTGTTTGTCTTCCCAAGAAACTCATGTGTGACAGAGCCCTGCTTTCCTGAAAATGGCTAAACTGCCCATGGGAAGTGAGAATGAATTTGTTGTGTGTGTGGCTTGTGCTTTACTTATTAAACTGTCTTTATCTCAACTCATGTGTGTTTTTTTTCACTTTTACTCTTCCAGTTCTCCCCCCTGCATCCCGCCAGGGCAGGGAGCAAGCAAGTGGCTATGTGGGACTTAGTTGCTGGCTCGGGTTGAACCATGACAACTCTTTTGTGTTTTGGCTCTTCAAAGTAATAATGACTTACAATAGGATTTGTCTCCTGTTTTGCCCAGCACCTTGTACAGAGAGACCCAGTATGCAGTTGGATTTTCTAGGGTCTCCTACACTAAAGGAATGAAGCAGGATGCACTGTCTTGCATGAATATTTGTATTCAAGAGAAAACCACACTTGAATGTGGAAGTTCTTATAGAATTTAGATAAGGCTTCAGTCACAGTGTCACCATGTCCTTTACTGAGACAGTAAATGTCTTTATTCCTGTTTGGGAGGTATTGTGCTGAAAATGCATGTTATGTAGTATGAGTTCATGATTTAAAAGTTTCCAGAAAATTGTCAACTCACTAATGTTTGTATTTTGTTTTTGCTCACAAGTATTTCTGTTGCGTGTGTTAAGTATTAATTTTATGTGACAAGTTTGCTTTGTGGATGAACTTGCTCTCCTGGATGAGCTGGGAAAACAGGTTAAATATCAGACAGGGCTGAGCGTTCCCTGTGTTTGAGCACCGTGATTAGGCCCTTCATCCCTGTCTCCTCCTGTGCCTTTTGTCTTGTCAGAAATGCTTTTATAGGAATATGAAAAGACATATCGCAGGGCCTCCAGAACAAACTTGATTGTTTAGATTGTCTCTTATTTGCAGTATCTTATGATGAAACCGTTTGCCATGGGCTGTTTTGGTGGATTGGGTCCCTGGAAATGCTTACATGGGCAGAGTGAAGGAGATTTAGATGGCTGGTTAAAGATTCAGCCCTGGGCTCCAGGATGTAGGACACAACCTGGCAACATGTATTAATCCCTTGTGAATAACATGAGGTCCATCAGAAACATCTGAGAGAAATTACAGGACGGTTTTCAGGGCTTCTTTCAGGGCTACACCATCCCAAGTCTGTGGTGGTGTTTCTAGGATCTCTCAGAGTTCCTGGTTACGTTGGGGGAAGAGTGGCTGGTGGAGGGGAGCTGTACAAGTGAGGGAGGGATGGCAGCAATGCTTTGAACAGGCACCAGCTGTTAAAAGGTGGAGCTGAGGAAGACGAGGGCAGGATTAAAGTTTCCTTGGTTTCTGCAGAAGATGAGCTCTGCAGTGGGAGGTTTGGCAGCAGCAGGCACCCCTTCCGATGAGTCACAGGAGGCTTTCTCAGAGGAAAGGTCTAAGAATTGCGCTAGTGCTGCTCTTGCTCGTTTTTTCCTTTCTTTCTGAAGGCCTTTTTGCCGCCATGCGGTACCTGCTCCACCATCTTCCTTGTCCCATATAGACTGTCCTTTGGAGCTGTTTTCCTCCATTTCCTCATCTTCCTCACTGCTGTAGTGATTTAGAGAGTCGGGGAAAACTGTTGGGTCAGGACGGATGCTTTTAAGGCACTAGAATCTGTTTATAGCAATGGAGGCGGAACTTCTCGTTGGTACAATGTTTGATGGATATGTGGAAAGTCATCTTGTCATGGTTGTGGGGGAAGGCAGAAGGGAATTGATTCCCTTTGCAGCCCTCTTCCCCCAAAGTTTTGAGAAAGAAGTTCTGGAAATCCATTGGAGATTTGTTACTGCTTCCTGCAAGCTCCTTGTCCTTTGCAAAGGTAAATGAGGTTTGCTGGACCTCTCCTAAACTTTGTGCTTGGGAGATGTTTCCTTCTCCTGTTGACATCCTTCCCTCTCAAGGGCTCCGCTGTCATGGGGACTGAGAAAAACCAGTTTACTATTGGGAAGTGGAACCAGTTGGCTTGTATGTCCTGACTGCAAAGAAATTTAAGCTTGTCTTCAGCCCTTTAAGAATGTGGTTGGGCTCATTGGTTTCTTTTCACTGCTTCTGAGCTGCTTATGCCATTTCATTATGAACTTAGGATGCTTGAAAACAAACCAGTTCATCTTTCAACTTTTTTTCACTCTCTCTCTCTCTCTTGAAAAATTCCTTCATGCTCCTCTACCCCTTCTCTCCTGCCCCTCTCCTCCCGAGTCATGCCATGTCTCCTCTCAAAACACTGGGTGATTTCCCAGTTCACAGGTTACTTGTCCTACTCAGATTAACATTCTTTTGGAGAAAGCCTTGGAATTGTGAGGTGTGAGGTCAAGGCAGACTCGATGACTGACTAGTGGCAGTAAAACTGGACCCCTCACAGCAACTCGTTTGCGAGCTGAACTCTGCCATGAGCTCTGTTCCTTTGTTGTATTAGTCCTTCAAGGGTCCCTGCTCACCCCTACAGCCCTGCAGCACTTCTGTGTTTTCCCTGGTTTTATTTCTCATTGGTGTGAATAAGCAAATGCAAGACTCAAATAACAGCATAGGCGAGCTGGTTCCAACATGTGAACAGAAGCACTAGATAGAAAAATAAAGGGGGAGCACGAATCACCCTCCTAATCCTTAATGCAGAAAATGCTAAATCCCTCAAGACCTCCTTTTCAGCATGTACCGTCCGTAAAACCTGTTTAGGATTTTGATCGGCATCACAGTGGAAACTGGGTGCGCTACTGCCTGTGTGCAGTGCGTGCCTGTGTGTGCTTGGCAGCAGCACAAAAGAAACCAGTTGATGATATTCATAGGATTAAAGGCCCGATTCCTGGGGACACACTTGGTTGGATGCAATTAAAATGCCTGTCAGGCATTTGATACCAGCATCCCCTTGACAAACTGCTTCAGCAGCGGGGAGGTGCAGCATCCTATTGTAAGTGGATGATGGCGGAGCCGGCTGGTTTGTCATCATTCTCGAAATTTCTGTGGCCAGTGAACTCCCTCTTCCTCTCCCACTCACCCTCTTTTCCTTTTCACCACTGCGGGGACTTCTAATTTGCAGTTTTCCTCTTCCTGACGTACACATGGTAGATACAAGCTGGTGGCTTGCAGACTGCGTCTGTCTGGAGATAGGCAGCGAGCCGACGGATAACACCACTCTGGGAGAATGATTATGCAGCAGTTATTTAAGGATAGGCTTTTGTGGTATGGCAGCATATGAACTGGTAATGATTCTCTTTTAAAAATGTCTGCTTTGTTTGCTTGTTGAGGATTTTGAAAGTTATACCTTTATGCTGTAGCTTCTTGGATTTAGTCTGCAGTAGATTAAATTCCGTAGCAGTGCCCTGGATGAATTGACATGTATAGGTAATAAAACTTCTGTTTGTTTTTCTGTTTTGTTTATATTTTGTTTATATTTGATGTATGCATAGTGTATATTATATTCACACACACCTTCACGCACACATACTTGTATAGATCTGTCTTTGCATAATAGGAAAAAACTTTTCTGATAGCTGAAAACTATTTTTCAGCAAAAATTAAGTATTTTTCAGTCATTTTTCCCCCGGCCTTTGTTTTATATTAACAGATTCTCCAGTATATAGTCCTGGACGTGATACGCTGATTGGAATCTGCTTGTTCACGGATCAAAAAGGTAGGACACCTCTGTATTTGAATGTGATTTTGAGAATATGAATTGAATGTGATTTTGAGAATATCATAGAATATCATATGTGGAAATGAATGTGATAGAGGGTGTGGGCTGTTCTTTGTGGGTTTGTTTCTTGTTTGTTTGTTTTATTTAAACACTAGTTACTCTTCATTTTGTCAAACAATGTTTTGTTGCAGCTTTGCATAGATTTTCAAATTGTTCGGGCAAACACTGTAAAGTGGGTTTTTTTGATGTGTATGCATATGCTCTAGCTATTTAATTAGTTCTTCCAGCTGCAAGCTACCAAAGGGCATGACACAAACCTGAGTGCTTGGCTATTGTCTTGGGTTAATACAGTAAGAGCGCAAAACTGCCTCCCGTTGTATCAGATGTGGGGTTGTCTTAATAACGATTTTAGCATCAGCAAGAACAGGGTTAAACTGGCTGGTTTGCTCAGAGCAGGTACAATCTGTCACAGCACACAGCAGAAAGCATAGTGGTGGTTTCATACTGTATTGCTTTCATGGAGGAAGGAAACTTCTTTTAACTCATTCACCGCCACCAAAAAACGTGTGTGTGTCAGCTTTTATGCACAGGTTTCGGTAGCCTGGCAGGGTGGGGCAGTGCTGGGAAAGCATCTCTCTGATGGCTTTTTGACATATCACTGGCACTTCCGAAATTATTTCTATGTTTCAAAATGAAGCAAATAGATTGGGATTTTTTTGATAGTATCATTTCTAGTTCCCACGAGTATTTTTTTTAACCTCTTCCCCTAATATCTTTCGATTTTGATTGCTTTAACCCCTTAATGTTGTAAGGGAAACAGTGAGATAAAACACTGCAGAATAAAAAATATTAAGTGACTTCCTTTGTATTGAACTTTCCGATGTGTCAAGTACTTAAGGAATACAGATGTCATTGATTTGCAGTGCGGACTATGCCCTAAAAAAAATAAATAAATCTAGGCAGGATTGAAAATCTTCTCCCTTGCCTTGATGGAGAGGGACAAAGGCATATCTGTCTTGCATTAACTTCTTGGCTGCTAGTTCTCACCCCAGTACCTTCCAAACCTTCATTATATGTTGTTTTTCTCAACTGTCCTACAACTGATCAGATTTCTTAGCTTTGTGTTTAAACTTGGAAGGAATATGTATTTGTAGGGCAGCAATCAAAATCTGTGTTTTTAATCTGAAGCTTCAGGGTGCCTTTTGAAAACCAGAATAAAAAAAGGTGATGAATTCCTCAGGAAAAGCAATTTCTAGTATGGGTAAACCAGGAGTAACGATAGCTCTGTGAGACAGCCTGGTCTCCTGAAATGGCCAGTCTGGGTCCCGAGATGGGCAGGAACCCTGAGCCAGAATGTCAGCCCTGGCAGGGATGTGGCCCACTGCAAACAGCAATACATCCCTCTGAAATATGATGAATAATCAGTTTTAATTCAATAAATAGCTGGGGCTGATTGATAGATCCAGTTTCCTGGGGGAAAGTATTTATGATTCTTTTTCCAGGGTATTATCTCTCCTGTTTTTCTTACGTGCAATTCTATTTCTTGTTTTCCTCTATTATACATCTTTCTGTTCTCTTGGCCCTCGTATTTTTCTATCTTTGGCAGAAGGCTTCTTACCTTATACATTTTCCTGGCTAAATAAAATTCTTTAAAGGAATGTTTTATTTGCTAGTTTTTCTTAGTTACTTTTAATACTATTTCCTCCTGGTATCTATTATCACTAGGCTCATTGGAGTAGAAAAACCTGAAATAAAGAGTGTATAAAATGCTTTAATTCTTAAAAAATGCATTCAGTAATCTGTTTTTAGCTATGAGCAAGTGCCTTTTCTTCCCTCTACTTTTAATTTCACTTCCATTACCCAAGGGCAACAAGCCAAACTGCAGTCTCATACTGATTTCATTAATGTTTTGCAAATTCTGTCTCAAGGACTAATGCTGATGCTGGGCTTGATGTCAGAGTCCAAGGTTTTGCTGCAGCATTGGAGAAGGGGAAAGGAAGGATTTCTCACAAAGAGAAGCAATGGCATTGTTAGCAGATGAGTAGAGCTGCCTAGTTTTTACAATATCAGTAGATAATAAGTCAAATTTGTGACAGCGTGATCCCCTCAGATGAATGGTTTTCATCTCCTGTGGAAATATCTCTTACCGCTTGTGCACAGCATCTTACCAGTCCTCTATGTTCTCTTAAAAACAAAGAAAGGGTATCAGCTATTTGTTAATAAATTACAGTTGGTGAGGATACTCTGGTTTTTTGTGTTTTGTTTTTTTTTTTAACAAACAATACATATATATATTTCTTACACCTGTGATTTACCAGTCATTTTAACCTCCTCCTTTGATCTGGGTTTTTACGATTCATGTTACAAATCATTCCTTCCAGCTGCAAAGAAGAAAATAAGATGTTACGCTAGCAAAAAAATAGAAATTATTTCAAACAATGTCTTTTTCTGAAGCAGAGGTAAGGGGCACTTGCACTATAAGAAGAGAATTAATTCTAGATCAGGACTTAAAATCCTTTGGCCAAAGGCGTAGCATAAGATGGTCTGGAATATCAGAAGACAGACTTTTTTTAGCTGATGCAAAAAGGCAACAGAAGCCAGAGTGTGCAGTGGCAATGAGGTGTGTTGGACTATGGTTTGTGGACTCCAGGGCACGCTCCCAGAACGACGTGATGTTTGGCACTCACCTTCATTTAAACAAATGGCATGGGGACCAAATGTGCCAAAGGCATTCAGAAGCAATGCGTGGCCTCAGTTCGTCGCAGGGCTCTTGTGCAGGAAGCAGCATCAGGAGCGAGCTCAACCTCCCCATCTCTCTCTGTCCTGAGATCATCGTCCATTTTTTAACCCCACTTCTTAGACAGCCCTCTCTTAGCATGTGTGGCGGAGGTAAGGAGAAGGATTGCTTTATGGCTGTTCTATGCTGGATCTCAATGTCGTTGGTTTTGTTCACTAGGACTAGGGTGACATCACCATTATTAGTGTTGCCTTGTCCTGTGATTACATGAAACAAGTATTTTGTTGCACATTGGAATTAATGGTGCTGACTTTCCTGTTGATTTAAGTTTTGTGCTTGATGACTTGTGCTTGAGGAAGAAGTCTCGGTGAAGACTTTCCTGCTCTTTTACTAATGACAAATGCTGTCTGCTAGGCACATTTTTCAGTGGCAAATAAGAGTCCTCTGCTGGGGCATTGAGGGGGGTCACTTGCAGGGTCTGTCTCTTACTTGGATGGATGCTTTCGTGTGACTTGTAGTAGGGGAGTTATTTCTGCTTCTGCACCAAAGCAGGCTGAAAGTGATTGATGGACTCAACAGTTATTAGCTATGGACAACATAATCCATCTAAAAATGGCTTTTTCTGTGGATAAGAGTGGAGCCAATGGTTCATTGCAGTCCTGATGAAAGTTTTTTTCGTACGGGTTTGCAACTTTTGTGCCCTGCAACATTTTCCATTACCTTTGTGCCAGCTTACCCCAGTTTCCCCATGGCCCTGTGCTGTCAGCTGGACAGGACGTGGCATGCGCTAGAGTCACTCATGGGTGCTGGCTTCCCATCAGATGAGTGTACTGCCTGCCTTGAAGATCAGAGGCAGCAAATGGTGAGGTTATGTCAGTGCTTTTTACATTTGAGGGAAGGGAGGGCTCATTTCAGCTTTTTCTATTTCTAGGAAGGAAATATATTTCTGTCCTTCCCTCTTTGTCAAGCAGTGCTTAAGTATTAAGAGTTAGGGACAGTTAGCAGAAGTTTGGTTTAGTAACTTTAGGGAGGACCCTGTGTAACTTGTCAAGAAAATAATCATCAAAGCACAGAAGTCAATGGAGGATGAACTGAATGTCAGCTGACATGGCCTCAACTGGAGGGAGAAGTGATTAGGTGCAGGCCTGCAGTTGGCATGAAGATGTGTAGACTGCCAGGTTAATTTCTCAAAGCTTATGTTCTTTTCTTCCTTACTTTCTTTGTCTGTAAAACAGATGAAGAACTGTGAATGTGTTCCTCAGTAGGGGTATTCATCAACTTCACGAAGTGATTGAGATATTTTGAGGAAGCTGCATATGTGCAAACTTTGATCCTGAGACTTAGTGTGGTGACTTTTTGCTGGAGTGACAAAGGTGCTTGTGGTATTACTGTGGTAGCAATACCAATAAAAAGGTTGAAGTACATTTAGTAGGAGATTTGACTTCTCCCACCTTCACCCGTTAATTTGACTCCTTCTTCCTGTGGAACTCTTTGCTGTATAGAATTATATTGTGATCATACAGGTCTGCGATGACGTTTAACATGATAATGAATAAATGGTAATCAATTCACCTATCCCATTATATACAAAGGTGGCTACTTCCTGATGGATGCTTATGCAGGCATAACAAAGCTGGGAAAGGCAGAAGACTGTTGTCAGTAGCATGCTTGGAAAAAACCTCTACAGCAGCAGTGCTGCTGACTCATGCTTTACAAACCTGGAACGTTCCCTGAAAGGCTAGAGATGCAGATTAACTTCCTTTCGCTGTCCTGGTCAGGGAAAGGAAGTATTACTTCTATTATTTGCCACCTAGTAAAGCGTCTAGATAGTTATGCACTGCTGCGTTTTCACTGACGTTTTATGGAGTGCATTAGCATGGAGCTCGCGAGAAATCATGGGCAATTTATTTTAATACATTGGGTGTCAGTCCATGCTAAATCACAGAAGCTGTTTGCATTTGTTTTCTGAGTCATCCTGGTTCTTGCGATAAGGTGTTTTTTCAGTATGTGTGGTTAGTATATTGGGCTCATATTTTCGTTTTCTTACTTTGTGTCTATATTTGCTCTCAAAAATGCAAATGTGTGCTTTAATTGGCTAAAAGAAAATGAGTCACACGTAAGAAAGTGCCTTTATCCTTTTCATTATCAAGGGGAAGAGGTTCATGACTGCTAGAGGCAGGAATGGAGAGATCACAGAGCTGTGTATTTAAATGTCAGTGTAAAACTCCGTGTGTTGTCCAGTTTACTGTGTCTCTGCGGTTCCTAGATTGCTTCCATCCATGTGCCCAAAGGGACCTGAGCACTGTGCTGCTCAGCATTGTAGCATTTAATACTGAAAACCTTCATCTTATGGCGGAACTCATATCCCTGAGTTTGGTGGGGGACACAAGGCTCTGGGGACTTGCATGCAGCATATTCTCAAACACCCATTTCAGGTGTTTGAGTTAGGTGTGGAAACAAACAGAAAACACGTCCTTCTGAACTAAGTTTCTTGACAAATCCCTGCCAACTCCATGTGCAGAGTAGCAGAGTCCACTTCGTGGATAGTATAGCAGCGAGGAAACTGTGCTCAACTGGCCCCTCATTTTTACACTGTGGATAGCACCTGGTTCTGCTGTGCAGCAAGGATTATATCCCTGTGCTGCCAGGCAGTAGTGTTGGTCAGCGTGCTGTCAGGTTGTACATGTACTTCTGGCAGCAGTGCACAGACTAGTGATGGCTACTCCCTTGCAAATGTATTTTACATCCTCGGTGAGCATTGGGAAGTGTTAGGGTTTTATTGGCATCTTTGTGCTGACGAGTTCCAAGGTAAGATGTCAGTAGCACTGATTTGGAGTTTTACGGTGTTAGAAGTCTCTTAGAACCAGTTAGAAGCCAAGATGGATTTTCCATATTCCCCTGCTATTTTTAAAAATACTTGAGACTGAGATAATCCTGGAGAAAGGGCAGCAGGAGTGGAAAGCAGAGTGCTGCAAGGATCTGGAGACTGATCAGGTTCTGCCTTTGGACACTCCATCCCTGGAAACCAGGCTGCCCTGTCCAGGATTCAGCACCTCTGCACCTTTCTTCCCTTGTATCCAGCCCTGAGCACACTGTGGAGCAATGTCACTGATAACTCCAGCTTGCTTTCATTTCTGTCTGAAAGCAAAAGCGTAAAACCCTAGTCAGCAGTCACAGTCCACCTGAAGTGGTCTCTGGCTGAGGTCAGAGAAGGGACAAACCCAGCAACGTTTAATAATTTAGGACAGAACTACCTGCTGTAGGATTTCCATAGTCACAGCAGTTTAATTGAAATCTGTTTAAAGGAAGATTTACTTGCATCAATCCAAAATCCTTCTCAGCACTTCTTAAGGTGATTGCAGTGGCCTGGCTGATGGATTGGCATTAGGGTCCTCCATATTGACTTAGTGCAGTATAAACCAAGTTTATAATGATTCAAGATGCCTGGTACCTGTATTGATAACTTGATGTTAAATTGAGGCTTAGTTACTGCTGCAGTTTAAGTTTGGGTCAGTAAATCTGTGTTGCCAGGCTTCATCCTGGTGCTACAGGAGGGTGTAATCCTGGCCAGCCGTGGAGGTGCTGAACTGCTCTCAGGATCAGCTGTCCAGCGAAACCCAATGCTGTAGTGCTCTGGTGACCTCCCCGTGCTCCTAGTAAAGTTGAGCCTAGTCTGACTGTTGATCTCATGTCCTTCTAAAGGTATATGAAACTTGAAACACACAATCTTCATTTATTGAAACAAAGTGAAGCTGAATTTACTGTGCAGTGAGCAACCTACACAGAACTCTGCTAGAGCCAGCGTATGCAGCTCCTGTGCTGTATGCTCTGAATCCATAAAGGACAGGACAACAGTTGAGTAATCTTTTCTTCAGTTTAGTAACATCATGGTAAAACTACAGCGACATTAGATGCCAAAGAATGAGTCAAGATTGCACTGCTAATTGTTTTTTTTCTTTTTCACAGTCATAAGATAGAAGTTAAACCAAACTGAGATGTGCTGAATGCCCTCAGAGAAAATGGAAATACAAGATACAAAACACTGTGATTTCCCCTCCTCACCCTGTAGTCCTGTACATGTACCAAAGGGGCTTCCATCTCTTTTCAAAATGCAAAGATCTGCAGAGGTTTGTGCTCTCAGCGTTTGGTGCTGTGGGCTTGCTGTACTCAAAGCTGCTGTTGATATCCCCCGAGCAGGAGCTTGCTTTCTCCTTGGGTGGTTGTGCAGTGCCTGGGAGAATCGAATCCTTTTCCTTGGAAAGTTGCCATGAAGTACTGCTGCAATACAACTAAGCATATTAATAATCATTAAAATAAGAATTGGTGCTATTATTTGTAGTGGCGGTGTTACGTAATGAATGACCAGAACAGCAGTATTTGTAACAGCAGCCGTGAGACACGGGCAGAATTGCTTACTGCAGCAATCTTTCCTGCAAAATACACAAAACATCTTTGAGTATTTAAATGAATTACTTATTCTTAGGTTTGTTGTGTTTAGTGTCCATTAGTAAAAATATCTTTTAGCAAACACTTGTGGAAGTAATTATGAAAAGGTAAATTTAAGACTGATATGTACACCTCCTAAAAGTAGTTCAGCAGTTGTATAACTAGCTAGCATGTGTAAAAACTTTAAATACCATTGAATGCATTACTCACAAGCAAGAAACTTGAGCATTTTAGTCATTAATTATAGAACAGAAGGGGTGGAAAGCATGCTGCACGGTACAAGTAATGCATCCATGTGGCTCACAAACAGTATACAAACCAAGAATAACTCTCGGAAAGAGCTCACTAAAGAATATTTGAAGTAAAGAGATCTCCGTGTGTGGCTGTATCTGACAAAAGGAGACAGAGTGTTGTTCCAAACTGTGGCACATCTCACTGGTCCCCACTCAGTCTGCCTTGTGCCCTCAGTGTAGTGTTTGCCGAAAGAGGGTGTGAGAGCAGTGTAGTCAGAGATAGACCTTTATTTTTGGTCTTCGTAGATCTTGTAATATGGTATGGCTGTATGGCCTTGAGTACAGTGGGACTTGCTAGGAAGTATTCTCGAGAGGTTTTGACTGAGCATATTGTTATTGTGGTGGAATCCTGTTATTTTGAACATTCTTGTCCTGTAACTGTTTCATCCTCAGAGTAATATTTACAGATCCACCAATGCTTAGGCCTTGCCTCTTTTTTGTGTGTAGCCCTTCCTCACCCATGTATATTTGCAGGAAACGCAAGGTGTTTCGGTCCCCATGTGTTGCCTGATCTAGTCGAGAGGTGGCGTCCCTGGCAGCAGGGAGGCTGGATTAAAATGATCTCTAAGGTCACTTCCAGCCTAGGCCATTCTATGATTCTGTGATTCAGTGTATTGAATGCAGGGAACAACAGCAGAAGGGTGATGTTCTTCGCTGTGTATGAAGGCTGCAGTTACTGCTGCCATATGTGTCACTCCGAGGCTGGAACACCAGCCATCCTGCGCAGGCAGAAGTGAAACAATTGTGCTTTTTGCTAAAGATTATGCAGCACACCTGAGGAAGACCTGGGCCGGGGGAGCTCTTTTTCCTGAAATTGATTTGGGAGCTGTAGCAACAAGACTATCTTGTCCTTTTTTTTCTTTTCTTTTTTTTTTCCCTATTCTCAGTTGTATGGTCGTCTGTGAAGAAAATCCTTCCACCTTCTGCTGTTTATGTTTAAAACAGAGCTCGTGGAGGCTCAGAGCGATTGCAGTATGCTTTATAAGCAACTTGGCAGATGATTGTGTTCTCTTCCAGAGACATCTTGAGCACTGGAACCACCTTAGTTACTTTTTAGATTGTTATTTGATACCATCACGATTGTTCTACAAAATACTTCTTGGCTGTTCAGCCCCAAACTGTTTTTTGGTTCTTCATCTGTTAGAGGGCAATCTGTGCACAAGAAGGTACACCTTCAGCCATGGTGTAAGCTTTGCAAAATATTTGTGATTTCTCCCCTAAAATACCAACATGTAGTTAAAAATGGAGAAAAACCATGAGACATAAGGAAGGGGATACAGTCAAACCATTGCATTTGTGTCCACATGTTCACTTACTTTTTGTGAGTGTTTGCATTTACATTTTCCAGAGCCTTCTTTATTACAAGGAATCTTTGGAACAACACTATCTTGACCCATAAAATGCCTTTCTGCAGTATACAAATGGGCAGGAGAAATACCAAAACCATCCTATTGCCAGTGAAGGAGTGCTGGAGTTACAAGTATTTTTATGAGGTCTGTTGGAATAAAGTACTGTGGACAAACTAATTTCTGGAGCAAATCAGCTTCTTTGTGTAACCAAATATGAATTTGACTTGTGTATATATGTGTATAATCACATATAATACAGAAAAGTCGACTTTAAATCCATAATGTCAGGGCTCTTTCACCCACCAGAATTTCAATTCGTTGATAAAAACCAAGTGGCCACTTTCTTTAGCTTTCTGCATCTGTTAAAGGGGTGACACTTATGTCATCTTGTCAGGTAGAATAGTTATTTAGATGTTCTGCAATACTGTTGCTGAAGTAAAATTGATAAAATAATTTAAAAAAATACTCTTACTGGGCCTAATAATAGAGCGTCTATGAAACCGACTGTTTACTTGAAAAGCCTTAGGCTAGGCCTATAGTGTGAAGGGTAGTCTGAGATATGAGCATCTCCTTTTAACCTGCAGTTCTTTTTGTTTAGTTTGCAACATGTAATGAGGGGCCCAAACTGCTCATATACATTCTGCTAAAAAAAATGTCAATGCCTCTGTCTTCAATCCATGTTACGGTGCTAATATGCTTCCTTGCAGTTATGCTCCCTTTCTTCTGAAAACAAGGGAAAGAAATAGTTGTGTAATAAACTATGTAGTGGGAAACAAAGTCATATATTATGACAGAGCTTAAAAAGGCTTTTGAGGATTTACAGCTGTGAGTGTTTATGAGAACTGAACCCAGAGCATTTTCATTTCCCAGCAATGCTTCCTTGCAGAGATCATCAGAGGATGGGTGTATATCAAGGTGCATAGCAGGACGGCAGTCAGGTGGCAGCGGGGGCTCTTAGCCCCTGCAAGAAGCTGTAGCTGCTGGCCAGGCCATGTCCCCAGTGCTGACTGGCCAGGCGGTGGCTGATGGACCAGCTCGCAGCAGAAAGACAATGGCACTCCATCTCTGTACAGGTTTGCTGTAGGAAGGTTAAGCCTATGGATTGAAGTAATCCTTGCAACATTAAGTCTTGCACTGTCTGTGGGGGAAGGGCCTGTCAGACTTCACAGAAACTTGCTGAGATGGTCTGTCTTGCTGGTCCTCCGATGCCTCCTCTCCAGCTTCTCCACTTTTCTCTCGCTACTGGTTTCTCAGGCTCGTCAGCACCTTTTGCTTTTATGCTCCCCATAGCAGAAATTTGCCTTGGATCTGAGGCTCTTGGCATTTCATCACGAAATTAAGTCTACCACTGATCCATGTTGTTCAAAATTCACTGCAGCATGCCCGCTCTGCCACCCCAGCTAGCACTGCTGGTTTTCTGTTCCTTTTTCCCTGTACTTGTCACTGAGTCTGTCTGTACAGGAAGTCTGCCTGGGGACTGTCTGCATCCCTAAAGTGAAATGGGCATAATTTGTGCAGTCTTCTGCCATCCATGGCAGCTTGTCTCTGCTGAAGCTCAGAAATCTGGTGAAATGCTGGGCTTGCTAGGCTGATTGCTGTTTTTCCAGTGCTTCTCTACCTTTCACAGGAATGTGCCACTTTGCCCTGGGATTCAGAGCACATGTTTGCAAGACACAGAGACGTAGCTTGTTGCTGATGCGCAGGAGCATCTGTCCCAGGCTTTGCTTATTTTGCACTTGACGGAGAGAATGGGCAAATTTGTAAATGAGAGCGTGGAAGGAAGAACTGTGACCTCTGCACCTGTTTCAGGTTAGAGGGCTGCATGAGGTGAGAACTGGTCTTTGAATCAGCACATGTCTAAAGCTGAGGTGGATGCACAAATACTACTTATCTGTTTAAATAGACTTGATAGCTATTGTGTGGCTGCCATCTGTCCTCTTCCACACTGAATAACTTAGTTTTATTATTATCTTTAACCGTATCTTACTAGGTCTCTAAACTGCTGGTCAGTCTGCATTTATTGTTGGATAAAAGAGCTGCCAATTTTCTTAACAGAAAATAATCTTACTACAATGCTGGTAAATGAGCCTCCCGCTCTGCCCGCTTTTTGGCATGAGTGCCTTTCTGCGCAAGAAATGTGATTGATAGCAAGGGTCTTACTGCAGCATTTATCGTCCTGATTAATCACTGCACTTTAATAGGGAGCTTTGCTTTAAACAGAAGACAGTAATCATATAAACAATAGCTGGAGCATTAAGCATTCAAAGACAAAATATGTTTTATATGATTGAATATATTGGGAGGGAAATAAATGCAAGGTTAGTCAAAGAACAAATGTTGAGCATGGGAGATGCTTCAGGGAATTGTGCAAAAATGTTGCTAGCAAGAGTTGTTGAGAGGTTTGAAGGAGTTTTAAATTGGGCTAACAGTAATAAAAATGTAATGGCAAATGCTGTAGATACTGTAGACACTGTTCATTGTGCCAGTTCGTATTCAAATCAGTATACTTACCTGCTGTCAGGAGGTGGTACTGATTCACAAGCTGGTGGCTGGTTCTGCTGCTTGTGTGGCAGTGCTGAGCAGACTGAAGGTCTTTGCATCTCTGACCAAGTCCAAAGTCAGTTACATGCAGCAGCTGCTGGAGGTCTGAAGCACTGCATGCAGGCGGCAATAGGAGTTGGTTGGCAATTCATGTTTTGTTGGTCTGTTCTATCCAGGTGTTCTCAGCATCACCAGTGAAGGCTTTTTAAAAGGCTTTAAAGTGCTTCCTGTTGCTGTTGGAGGCATCTTCCTACTGCTGTGATCTTGAGAGCTGCAGGGTAGCCCTACAGTTTTGCAGAGGCTAGAGAATATTGAACTGTCCTGAGCTGCTTAACGCGCCCTTTTGCTTGTCAGTCCACATCTGTGAGTTGAAAATTGAATGGTGTCTTAGCTCATTCTATAGCAAACTCCTGTACAGCTTTCTCTGCTGACAAGCTCATGGGAAGGAGCGAGTTCTCCAGCATCTGAAATGTGAGAACACTCTCAGGGCTTTGCTTTCTTCACTGAAGATGAAAATTGAGAGGTAGTTGGTGCACGAGTAGGTTAGCAAACAATTGAATTTTGGTATCTTTACTGTTACATATTGGTCTCTTTTTCCCAGTTTCCATTCTTTGCCCCATAGACAATGTTGAGCTTATACAAAATTTTGAAGCGCCCCAATTTGCACTGCATAAATCCATTTTTAAGATACCCTAAAGGAGATGTTAAAGTGTGCGATGCCTGGGCTGTCGAGTCAGTGATGGGGGTAATCGGCATAGCAGGTTGAAAAGTGTGACCAAGAAAGTATTTCCTTCTGGTCACAGCTACAGTGTGTCAGAGGCCCCTTGGAGGAGGGTGGCTACTGGACGGACGGTATCTGTCTGCAAAACCTAAGCAGGAGGGAGTGTCCTGAAAAAGTCAAATCAACCAGAAGAAAGAGAAGTGGTGGAGGAGGAAGGAAAAGAAAAAGATTGTCTTCTGTTTTGAATTCCTGTTGAGACTCACCACTAGTGTGGCTTTGATGTTGTTCTGCTGCAGTGAGTAACAATTTGTAGAAAATGAACCTTCATTGCTTCTACTCTAACCACCCTGACCATCGTTCCCATTTAGGACAGGAGGAGGAAGAACTATGGGACTGCTGCAGGCTGGCTTATGCAAAGCTAAGGAGGAGGTAGAAAGCAGTCAGGTGATTGTAAAAGAAAATGAGTAATTGTGGGTGGTTAGGACACTGAATAAAACAGTTTGAGAGTTGAGAAACTGGTGAGGACCCTAAGACACAATATGTTTGCACGTATGAAAATATATTCTTAGTTACTAAGAACACTTTGCTGGTTGTGACTTTTAAGTTCAAAGTGATGAAACAATTGCTACCCCTGGAGGGTAAATAAAATGGATTAAAGAAAATAAATACCTTCAGGTAAAACTATTTTCTTATCCACCCCTCCATCACATTGTAGTAAATATCTAAAATGTGCTGGTCAGGAAGATGTGTTGCCTGGGCTTGCAGCACGTTGATCACAGTACTGCAATGGGAGCCTGCTGCCATACCTTTTGGGTGCCTGTGGAAATGGGTGCTTTGAGTTTGTCCAGCAGTAATTGTATGTTTGTGGACTATTGCTTGGTCATCTTGTCTTTAGGATTTTCCCTGCTTTAGCATTTCAGGTCTGGTTTGTGGTTTTTTTTAGGCCTCAGTCATTCAGCTGGTGATCCTTGCAAGCCCCAGTGATTTCATCCTGCTTACCTGATATCAGTTGCAGTTTTGGGGTTGGGGAGAGGGGGAGGATGGAGATGAAGGAGCAATCCAGAAACTTTAAGTAGCTTACGTGATGGGGCAACTTTACAGTGCTTAACATAAAGAGTTCTCTAGATGCTGTTGCACAAAATTGCTTGCAGGAAGGCATTTTTCTCCTAGATCTTTCGCTGATTGCTTGGTAACTTGGGAGGAGTAATTTAATTCCTGCCTTCACACCTGACTACATTACTTGGCTTCTTACCTAGACAGTGTATAGAAAGCCCCAAACTCTCCATGTATCTGGAGGCTATGAGGTAGGTACTTAAAGTATATGGATTTATATAGTTAACTAAAGCCTGTATGTGCCCTGTATTGGCTTGAAACTAGAGTGACTAGGTCAGTCACTTGCCAAGGCTGGACCTAGATCTTGCGAAAGGATTGCAGTCCTCCCAGGGGATTCACAGGTTGAAGGCATTGCTGTGAGAATGTGCTGTTGATGGGGTAAGTGCAAAGAGCTAAGTGACAGTGCTTTGTTTCTGGAGCAAGCAAATCACTGCAGTCTATACTATGGGAGAAGAGTAGCCTAGCAAGTGCTTGTATAAGCAGAAATGTCAAATGTTTTTACTGTGATATTTAAAACATCAGAAATGAACATTTTTAACTGTCTAAAAATCACCGTATGTAGAATTTAGTACTAGGGCCCAAGATATATTACACACTGTATGTTGTATGAAACTCCTTTGGGCACCTTGGGTCTTGAAACTGCCAAGAGAGCCACTCTGAGGGTGAATCCTATTTGACTGTGTCAGGGCAGAGCTATCACAGGACCTGGGTTTAATTGTTTCCTGGCCTAATAAAGATGCAGTTGTTAATACTGAAGGCCAGAAAAAGAAATTCTCCTGGACTCAAGGCAATGAACTCAATACTACTTTTTCCTGCACTCCCGTAGAGAGTTGAGATCTAACAACTGATTTTAGCCCTTCAATATGCATTCCTGCTGATTGTCTTCTTTCTGACCATGGCCTGAGGTGAATTTGTGTGTGCGTTTGTGTGCAGTTGGTTCTTGTAGGCTTGTCTGCTTGCAAAAACTGTACCGTTTGACACATACATACATTAAGTGGCTATGGATAATTAAACAAACCTGTGTTTTCTTTGTTATATGGTCTAAGAAACTCTGATGTTTCCTTCATTCTGGGACTGTGTCCCTGCTCTTCAGTCTGTATGGCTCATAGGTCTGTAGAGACTTTTGTTATGTGAGACTTCCTGATTGGTATTTATTACTCTGATATAACAGGCTGTGTGGTCTCAGCCTTGATGTGTGAGTTCCCTTTTGGGAGAGAACTCGTTCCCTGGGAGAGGGATGGGGCCTGGAGGTGAAATCCGCTGTGAGTAGACTCAGCTCCCATAAACAGCCTCTGTGCATGACTGTATCCAAGAGGGAAACAGATTTGCTTCCTCTGAGGACATACCCAGCATTGCCACTGGGTCTTTTCAGCTGGTAGCTGTCATTGCACTATGCGCCACAGCTGTGAAATCAACTTGCGATGGATTCCTGAAGTCAGCTCTTTGGTCATAGACACTCCTGATATAACAGAATGGTGCTTTTGAGCACCCTTTCCTTCAGGTCAGAGGAACACTGGGTTAGAGTATAACAGATTATCCTCTTCATCCAGTTATGTATCTTATGGGAAGTCTATGATGGTGTCAACAGAACTTGGTTCAGAGCTGACTGAAATCAAAGTAAAAACTTTTATCGGCTTTCGATTAGAAAAGGCAGCAGCCCTGTCTGCAGGGCATAAGGCAGCTCAGCCTGGAAGCTGGGGAGGAAGACATGTCAAATGACAGCTCACACAGCATGCAGAGTGACTTTTACAAAGTGGAGTTGAGGCAGTGTGACCTACTTGACTCAGAAGAACACTTCACCTCTGCTGCAATCAGTCTTGTTCTGAGACAAGATGGAGTAAACATACATTTTTTAACAGGTGACCTGTGAGTTAAAGATGAGGAAAGTTAATTAGAATTGTCACCAGAGAGTCTCTTGCCAGAGGCTGTCATTATGTTGAAAAGGGATGTTAATGATGTTGGCAGGATGGGACAGTTTATTGTTTAATATTAACTACTAAAATTCACCTTCTAGTTATTTGCTTATGTTGAGCTGGTAGAGCTTTGATTTGCTTTGGTTCTCAAATTGCCATTTCCTCTAAAATGCTCCTGGCTGCTGTGGATATGCTTGTAATGCAACCCTTATATCTAAATAACTCTATAAACATCTGCATTTTGCTGCTAGTATCCATTTCTTTGTTGATCATTGGTAGTAAATTGGTATAATAACATCCCATACGTTGCTGGTTAAGGTGTAGTCATTGTGTGAGTGTGGAGGTGTTTAGGAGTATGCCGTGCTTATACAGATGAAGATATTTTAATTCACATATCTACGTAATTATAATGAATATGTAGGCAGTAATTGTGATGGACTTAGCTGAATGTTTGAAGGTAAGAACGGTGGGGGGGAATTATTAAAAAGGCTGTTTAAATTATACTTCTGAGTGATTTAATAGCAACACATGGGATTGTGTGGGCTCAACCTTAAAAATTAAACTCACGTTGAAATGCTTTCATTTCCATATTCAGACAGATTTGTGTAGTTTTATTGACTGGTTGCAAACAGTACATTAAAGCATATGCCGTCAAAATTAGGGCACTGTTTCCTACAGTGTAGTTCCTTTCTGTGTGTTATTTACTCTTTCCATGCATAGAAATCCCAATGGCAGAAGTCCCTACATATGTTCTCCATCCACCAAGGATACGTGTGTTATAAAGAATGGGACTCATTAAAAATATGAAAATGATGTAGGCATTCGAGGTGGCTTTTAGCTTTTTTTGTACGTCTTTCAGGATTTCAGAACATGTTAGAAGTAGTTAGTTCCCATTTGGTCACCTTGTCAGCTGTTGGAGAATACTGGAAGTTGGATGCAGGCTTTGAGCTCATGGCATTTGTAGGAGAGGACGGAGTGAATATCCCTCCCTTTCACTCCCTTATAAGCTCCTTTGACTCTTGGCATTTGATGCTGGTTTCCTGCTAAAACTGTCTCACTTTTGGAAATTATTTTCCTTTAGTTGATTCTATTAATAATCAGTAGTAATAAGTAGTGTTATGGAAGGAACTTCCAGCAAGGAGTCCTTTTGGCTCAGTTATAATCAACAAGCTCTTTCCTTTGCAGCTGGTGTGTCAGTGTTGGGTGGGTAAAAAGGTCTGTGCTTCGCAGGACTGTCCCATGGTACCGGCTGGGACAGCTGTGAGCATCTTGGGAGGCAGGTGAAGGGAGACATCTTTCTGCTTCTGTGTTTTCCCCTGTGGAGAGCAGGAGGGGAATTACGACTTAGATAGGCTCTCATAGGAAGGTGTAGAGAGGCAAGACTCATCCTCAGAGGGATCCATGAGGCCACAGCTGTCCTCATGCAGAGGCAGTTACCCTTTTATGTGTGCATATGCTGCAATCAGAAAGAAGCCTTTTGTACCTCTTAGTTTATTACCTGGCTCTAAGTTTATTACCCCTAGAAGCCAAGACACACACTAGCCCTCACTGTTCAAGGCATTGCCTCATGTGCAGCGTAGTTCAATTACTAATTCTGATGAAAACAACTTTTGCAATTTTTTTTTTTCTGTAGACAGCAAGATTAGGGGGGTTTGTTTGTTTCTTTTAATAAGTTACCGTATTTTTCTTAGGCATAATAAGATTTAAACAAACAATGCAGTTTATCCAAAAGAATAAGTCCCTTCCAACCTCTTGAGGCGTATAAGAACCCATTAGGCTCTTAGCATTAAAACAGCCATAGAATAGTGTTAGTGAGACTGTTTCTTCACTGATCATTAATCACTAACTGAAAGTAGCTGAAGCAAATCTATTATAAGTGAATACATAAATACAGGAAATTATTTTGTAGTAGTGTTTTCTTGCTTTAAACAGTTATTTTCATACTAAGCATGTGCTGAGTTTTATTTCAGCATTTCTTTGCTTTCCTTGGGGTCGTGCTGGTTGGTTGAATCCTCTTCACCTGTTCAAGCTGTTACTTGTGAAGCTCTGACTAAGGTATGCCATCTCCTATATCACTCTGAACTGAAAATACTACGGCTAACTTTGAGATACTAGAATACAGCAAAATTATTTTATCCAGTATTTACTGGATAAATGTAAGTGGTTGGTTTTACCTAGCTCTGCAGTTGCCAAGTAGAGATTGCAAAATAGCAGGAGGATGTAGCCTAATTAAGGCAAATTGATTATTTATCTTGTGACATTGAGCACAAGTACTGGGTTACAGGAGATTCATTCTGTCTTCTGTTTCCCAGACTTTTTGGCCTCACTGTCACACATGTTCAGGATGAGTTGCATCCATATTTACTTCTGGTGGAGCCAATTACTGGGGCACCATATGTCTCTACAGAATTCAGATGCACATTTTTGGTAGTATTATTCTGCTGACAGTTTCTCCTCTCTTTATGCCTTTGTTCTTCCCCCAGTGAAGAGCACCATATTGTAGTTCTGCCTTTGTAAGTCAGAATGGACTTAGCAGTTGCTCGTAGGAGGCCTTTTAACTTCTCCGTCTCAGCCTTAATGCCCATCTCCCGCTATCCCCATCATTAAGATGGGATGTGGCACAATCTGCAGCACTCGCCTCTGGGCTCCTTGGCCACAAGAGGGAAGACTGTAGTTTCCCTCAAGTAATTTTGGGCTAATGCCCCCATGACTGGGACGTAACAAGGGCATAAAAGACTGTGACAGTCAATAAGGAGAGCAAAATACAGCTTCACGAAAATATGATCAGCCCAGAGGTAATTCATTTTGAAAACCATTTTAATTGGTTTGGAGTAATTTGGAGTGAGTTACTTCACATGACACATGTTTTCTGGGAAATGAACCAGCTCGGTAATAAGATGCAACCAGAAAATTGACACTACACATGTGGATGCAAGGGGCTTAGATGAATAAAACCTTAATAAAGGCTGATACTCTCTGAAGAATCTCAAGGGGACTCAGTTTAGATGCTTTGTAGGTAGGTGCCAGGGTACTGACAGTTCTGCTGCCATGACCAGGTTTTGTTCTGGTGATCAAACTTTGAGGTCTACCTAAACTAGCTTCTGCTTTAGGCAATACTCTCAGCTGGTACAATCTTAAGAGTTGTGTCTTTTAGGTCATTGTGGCTGTTTGGAGTCAGGTCATGTAACAATATATCTCTTTAGGCATGTTAGTTCTGGCCAGGGAGGTGTACAGAAGTGCAAGTGTGATTAAGTTAGGTGTAATTGTATTAGTTAAGGTACAGTTGTAATTTTCTGAAATTTGGTGATGTCGTTACCAGATAGGACCTCATCCTTTTGTTGATGGAGCTAACTCTGTCCTGTTCCCATGGTCTTATGGCATCATCCCCAAAACATACTTAGAACTGAGAAGACCATGTCCCCAAAGGAGGGTGCATGTGTGCCGTGTATCTGTTACCTGATGCTCTCCATCCTTACCTAGTTAGACCCTAATCCAGCAGGAGAGAAAAAAACATACCATGTCATGGCCAGTCCAGTAAGGAGGTGGTGTGGGTTAGGGCTGGGCTGGGCACTAAAACGCAGACAGAGGCTCTCTAAACCCCTCTCCCCGCCAGATGGGAAGGAAAGTGAATGAAGCAGAGAGACTTACGGGTTAGGAGAGAAAAACTAGAACAGATTTAATTAAATAATAATAGAAGTAATAGTGAAATTATAAAGAACTATATAGAACTACATATAAGTCCAGTATCAAACCCTACTCCCCCCGATAGCAATCCCCACTGATGCTGCAGAGCAGGCGGCCCCAGGGAAACCCCAGGCTCAGTGGCAGCAGAGAGCTGGACACAGGAGCTGGATTCAGGAACTCAGGATCAGGATCAAAAGCAGAAGATCGGATGAAGTCTTCCCTGGATGCTGGCCATTGAGGAAAAAGACCTAAACTCTCGTGATCACTCAGTTTATACTGGGTATGATGTATATGGAATGGAATACTCTTGTTGGTCACCTGTCCTGTCTATTACTCCCCAGAGGTGCAACCTTTTACTTCCTTGTGACCCCTCTCACTACCTGGTACCCCCAGCGTGGCACACAAGAGCCAGCAGTGACCTTGGCCACTGTAGGAATAAGTGTAAGCAAGAGCCTGTCTGCATCTAGTCTCGGGCAGTAACCGTAAAGATCGAGTGTTATCACTGCCAGTAGCGGGCACTGCCTGCAGAAACATGCCACTAAGGTCAGAAAGTGCAGCCTTTTAGAAGAGACTGAACTGGAAAATAAAAATCACTGAACAGAATTAGTTTTGTTTAGCTCAAACCAGTACAGGAAGTAGATATTCCTTATTTTTGGTGGAGTAGCTAGCATGGCACTGCCCAGGAGGAAACATTGGAATAAGGAGTGGCTGCATATCTGCAATAGCTAACTGAACGAGAGTTTCATTTCTTCCAAGCTTCCAGTTTGGCTGTTGCCTCCTCCAGTTTTCAGACAACTTTTTCTGATCAATATGTGGCTGGAGCATGCTCTTCAGCATCTAAAGTGAGACTTCCACCACGAGGAAGGAGGGGCCAGAGAAAGCTGCCTCCTACACCATTGCTCACTTCCTGTTTTCATGCATTTCCTCAATTCTTACAAAACCCAGAGAAACCTGATTCTTGATGCCTGAGAATAAGAAGCAGCAGAGCACTGAGATTTCTTAGCTTGCATTCAAAATACCATGTCTTCTAATCATCTCAGAGCAACAGACATGAAAGCTCCTTCCAGAGAGATGTCACAAAAGGTCACACATTTCCCTTTGAATGATGAGCAGTACTTTTAAAGGAGCTTAAGATAAACTTCAGGCCTATGGCCCATATGATCTGTTTACTGCATACAGAAACTGCAACCCTTAGCTAGGCAGAAATGGTGATTTTTGTCATTAAAACTGGGATTGAAACTCAGAAAATCTTGCATTCGCTTTCCTTATGTACTATAGAGCCTGTGCATGCTTATCTTCCTGGCCTCAATTCATAATCTTAAAAAAAAAATAATAAAAATGGGCACAATACAGCGCAGTTCTTAAAATGTTTTCGTTAAAAATGAATCCACAGATAATCCTCAAAAATCAGTGGTAGGGAGCAGGCAATAGTGCAGCAGCTGGGAAATAGCAGACAGGTTATGGAAGACCAAAAGCAGATAACTTCTCTGTTGTATAACTTATATGTGAACATATTGTGCACTGATGCTGAATTAAAGTTGTTTATTTATTACATAGAGCCTCCAAATCATAAATACAGGTCCCTGGTAATAACTGAGGTTTCCTCTTCTATCTTCTGTTTGTCTATATCGGACTATAAACTCCTGAAGGACCAATGCTTTTTCTTACTGTTTGCGCTGCTTACTGTAATGGGTCCCACCTTTAGCCAGATCCTGCCCATGTTAAGCATGTACTTAGCACATAGATATAAGCTAGAAATTAGTAGAATCAGACCCTACAAACTTGTTGGTATCTGCTCTGATAATTAGAGCTGAGGGAGCCATGGAATACAGAACTCAAAGGCAGTCTGCTGAAAAGATGAAGTCTTTCAGGCCCTGTGGTTGAAAGGAAAATCTCCTTTTTCTCAGAGTTCATGCCCTTGAGTCTTGGGTCCTGAGCTACAAGACAACAGCTAGAAAAGCTTGAGCTTGTTTAGCTCCATAAACTGCAGGGCAGGGCTGACCCCGTAAGTGATATGGGGCTCCTCTGAGCTCAAAATGCCACGGACCTGTATCAACAGACGCCAGCAGCTCTTCTTCAATAGCACAACACAGGCAACCCATGAAGGGTTAGTGTCTGGCAGCACTGAGAAGCTACTGGTTAATCGTGTTGCTGGAATCTGGTGGTATCTTCCACAGGTACAGGAAGAGCCAGCTCTTTCAGCTCTGGGAGCATGTGTAGGGCTTTCTGCCTCTGCACAACAACCACAGAACTTTGCTGCTTCTCTTGGCCAAGGAGATTTTTGATAAATCCCTCACCTTGCTTATGCTTTTCTAGTACATGACTTTGCTCTCAGCAGAGCTCGTTGCCTGACAGGCGCTCGCCCAGGAGCAATCCCTGAACTTTGAACCGAGGACTGCAAGTGTTGGCACATCCTCTTGCATGTGATGTGATGGAAAGAACATGATTTTAGAGTTGAAAGTAAGGCCTTTGCTTGTGGCATCGTGTTATATCCCTAAGCAGTATGATTAATCCTCTTCTTTTAAGGAGATCTAGTGTCTCTGTACATTTATGGAAATAGTTCTTAAGCTATACAGTGTTTTTTAAAATTGTAATATCCTCAAAATAGAAAGTATAAATGTTGTTCGCAAACGCATCAGTGCAGAAATTGAGATTCTCCTTATTGTGCTTTTTGTTGCTGTACACGAGGGTTTTAACCAGCTTTCAGTTTCTCCATAATGTTGTCTCCAGATCTGTGAATCCATTTTCAAATGTGTGAATTGAAAGTGGATCAGGAATGTAAAGAAAAAGGATCTGGCAGGTGGGCAGAAATGCCAGTCTCTGTATGATTGAGTTCTCTTTAGGACTTTCTGTACTATGTGTGACTCATTTGGCCTGAGGTCTGAATTGCACTAAAGTACCTGAAATGCTCTGTTACAGAAGGCTGCAGCCCTTGTGGTCAAATGGATCAGTAAGCTTGGGGTTTTAGTCACTTTCTTTAATCTTTATTAAGGTATTTATATAACAGAGCATAGTGTTTTACGGAAGCTGTTACTCACTTCTGAGTAATGAGCTTCTGTTTTGAAAGTTCCCTGAGTTTTACTTGCTAGCTCTAAAAAATGGCAAGTTCGCTAGGTAAAATGGGTATTAAAATACTTGTTTTTAAAATTGTTCCAACAGGTGTTTGGTCTTAATGGGTTTGCTATGACCTGTAAAGTCTGTAATCTTAAGGTCAAAACACTATTTTTTGACTCATTCCGTTTTCATAAAAGTATTGCAATCAGTGTTGTCTTTTGTTAGAGAAAGCGTGGCGCTGTGAATAACTGGTGCAGCCTGGTACTTATGTAGTCTCCAGTAAGTGAAGTACAGCTTTCAGCCTGTAAATCATTTCCTGAGATTGGTCAGCTTAGGGAAAAGCATTGTTATTTTAATGCATTTTGATACAATCAGAGGCATGTGGTACTGAGAGAGAATAATAATTTTCTTTACAGGGATTTAGTTTCAAAAGGGTAGAAATCTGTATTTGCCCTGCTTTTTTTGTTGGCTTGTCACTTGCTAAATGTTTTCAGATGCACCACGCAGTTCTTTTTGAGGGAGAAAATAAGGCATCTAATGCTTTCAACTGTGTTGCACCACAGTTTCTCATCTCCTTAGCACCGCCTGCTTGCTTAATCATAAGCCAATTAAAGTATAATGGAGCACCCTTTTGAACTGCTCATAAATAAAGGGAATTATTGGAGAAAAGGTGATAGACAATTGAGAGAAGGAACTGTGTTTTAGCCTGTGCCTCCTGCTTTGCTGGCTATTGATGTTCATTGTGAGTTTGTCTCATTTTGTCCAGTCACTGACACGAGGATTTTCAGAGGGAAGGGGATATACCATGGGGATTTGAGGGCGCACCAGGACCCTTTGAACTTCCTCCGGTTTCTATTTCACTCTTTATCTTGCAGTAGTCTCATGTGACAGTGTTATCAGCTGTTAATTAGCTCTCTGTTGGGAAACGTCAATATCAAACAGGATCTGAGGCAGGTCTTGCTGAATCCGCATGGCAAAGAACCTGGGCCTGTCCTGGGGTGTCTGTGGGCAAAGCCTGTGGTGACGTGCAGGATTTCAACCTGGAAGCAGTGAGGCCTCAACAGATTGGTGCTCACCAGCCCATCTCAAACTTACTGCTGGAATCAAGACATTTCACATAGTCCTGATCTCAGCTGATGCTCAAAACCTCTGTAATTTGCACAGAGTTGCCTCTAGATTTGCAGGTTCTTAGGGTTAAAAGCCAAGTCCCATGTTAGGTAAGTGGTGAGGTGGTGGGCAGGAGCAGGCAGTGATGATCACTGCTTCATCTTCATCTGGTGATTCCTCTGCATTACCCACAGTGGCTGGGAAGCACAGACTTCAGCACCCAGTATCGACCACCTGAGCTTTGTGAAGCAGTAAATGATGACAAATCTTCTGCAGATAGAGGCAGCCGCTGTCACAGACTCATCTTAGCTGAGCAGATGGCTGTAAAAGAGGAGGTGGTACAGATTTCTGCAGGATTTCTAGACCCTCGAGCCCCAGGAAGTTTTCCCAATATGCAGAAACCTCGAGAAAGCTTCTGGCCTCTAAGAAAAGTAGTTACAAGTTAGCATTATTTTTTTTAATTTTATGGGGAAAAATATGCAGCAGTTCCAGGTGAAACCACAGTCCAATATTCTCCCATTTCTGGCAGCTTTTAGTTATTTTAAAATGTGTAAAACATGTAGGATATTTTATTAAAGTAAACAAAGTTATCTAAAATGAGTGCACTGAAAGGAAAACACTCCTGTTTTTACTAAATCCCTTAACTTTAATAAGGACACACAAATGTGTATTCTTTATGGGCGTGCTGGCCTCAGCTTGACCTCAGCTAGCCATCTGGATCCCTATTTCTTAATAACGTATAGCCTGCTGAATTTGGCTTTTATGACTTATAGCTTAAGCTATTAAATACGGAACATTTGGTTCCACGGGAGCTACATAATTTTCAAATAAACAAGTGCTTGGAATATATACATTAGCGGAGAGAGTACTCACAGCAGACTCTTCTCCCAAGTAAAAGCAGGTCAGTTTTTCCTGTCTTATCTTTCGGGAAAGTAACAAAGGACTTGTTTCCCAGCGTTAGCTTTGGAGTTGGTGTTGAAGCCAGGAAGTTGAGCTGAATGGAGTTTTTCTAATAAAATGCTTTTAAAAAAACAAAAGTCAGAAAAAAACTATTCATAAAATGAAAACTGTTCTTGGGAAAGGATTAAACTTCCCATTCCTAAAAAATTCCTCACCCTTTTTCTGATTTTAAGAAGCCTTTTTTAGACAACTTCAGAACAGGAGACAAGTCGTTCAGTTTGGAATAGCTCAAATTTCTGAAGGAAAACTCATCTCAGAGAAAAAACAAGTAAAACACAGTTGTAGCATTGCAGTTGACCTAGTCTGAAATACGCAGTGATGGTTGAGTTTTTTTGATATGTTGAGCTTGGATTGAAAAAGCATGGCAGAAACCTTGTGGGACCTGGCAAGTCAATCTCTGCCAGCTCTGGGCATCTGTGATCAGGGCAGGACCATGCCAAGTTCTACTGATTTACCCAAGGAATTCCCACCTGGTTCAGTGCAGCCTAGTAAGGAAACAGTAACTCAGGTTTCAGAAGCTGTGTGACTGCTTTGCCTGACACCTCAGCGCAGCTGAAAATTTTCATGTTTCAGCAAGCCTCGTCAGCTTAGGGTGTGGGGCACTGAATCAGCCTGGGCTTCTCCTGCTGCTGGAGCTCAAAAGGGTCCCCACAGCATGAGGGTAACACTCCAATAGCTGCCTCTTTTCTAATATGTGGAGAAAGCCAGTTCACAGTTTCTTCAGAAGCAAAAGAATTAGCAAATTAAAATAAATTTTAAAAAAATAAAGAAAAAAAACAGGTTTTGGTCAAGTGGGTAGCAGCAAGACTTGTGTCATTAGTGTTATTTATAGGTGCAGTGTTTTGTTCCAGCACTGCTGCCTGCATCCTGAGCAGAAGGAGCCCTGAAAATCAAGTAGGATTTCTTGCAAGAGCAGACAGACAGGCAGTGTGGATTAATGACAGGATACAGGTGCCCACGAACCCCAAATACAGCTGGGACGTGTGATGGCCACTCCCAGCAGTGAGGCGCTGGCCCTTTGTGCCCACTTACTATAGAGATGGTAATGTTGATGCTGGTTAGCAGTGAGCCTGGCTGGGGATGTGGGTAACTGGCAGGAGGCTGTGTGGGACTGCATCCCCCAGAGCCTGTGGAGGCTAAGTGAGATTGGGAGTGGGTGTTTGAAGGCCCCAGGGAAATGGAGGAATCTGAGATTTCTGCTACGAGTTGGGCTCCCAACTTTTTATGAATTGTATAAATGGAGGCTGACAGACTTGTTGAATATATAGTGGTCTAAACTCTGTAACTAGAAGAGAAGATTTGAGCTTGGCCTTGACAGCCTCTCAGGAAGCACCCACAGTCTGTTTTGGAGCCTCTACTCCAGCCTGAAGTTCTGTTTGACAACCCTCTGCCCAATGCCAACACTATATTTATAGACTTATTACCTGCTTACAGTGAAACAGCTGTGCCTGAGTTCTTGTCAGCTGAACCCACCTATACTCCACTGCAAGCAGGCAAGGGCTTTCATGTGACCAGGAGAGTGGGAGAAGGAGTTTTGCCAATATTTTCTTAATTTCTTTACTAGACACAAAAATAAGCACTTTTATTTTTAGGGAATCCAGGGACTGAGGCTTTTGGGGACTGGAGAGCTGTCATGCTTCTGTCTCTTCAGACAATTTTCCTACTCTTGCACCTCCAGGGACCATGCGACTGTGGCACTTGTGGGACCCATGTCCCTTAAGCATCACTGATCTTTTAATGAAGTTGGCATTTCTTGGCCAAATGCCTGCTGTTAGGCAAATGTTATTTGAGTTTGCTGCTCTAAACAGTTTAGCAAGGAGGAGGTAAAAAGACAGGTGAACAGAGGAATGAGGGGAAAACAGGAGAAGGGGGCAAGGCTGGATGTGCTCATGCCAACCATCCTGTGTTCTGGAGCTAAACGTGTGATTGCTGGCAAGTCCAGTTTTACAGTTGAAATATCTCTTCCTGGCTGGTTCTGGTATCATATTCCCTTTGGCATGGAATGTTGCTCATTTACTTAAGTCAGGTTACTAGTTTTTCCACAAACCAGAAACCACATGCATTCTAAGAGGAATTTTATGGCAGATGTGATTGCTTCAGCAGTCCCTGGCCTAGAAGAGACACTCTACTTTTAAAAGCATTGATACTGATCAGGCAGAAAATAAAGTAATGGTGTTTCGAATTTGGGGTAGGTGTTGTTTCAGTGAGAAGGAGCTGAATTTTTCCCTACTGAATTATAGGAAAGCATACACATAGGCAAGTCTGTCTCCTTCCACTACATGTGGCTTCATAGAGGGTGCAATCCTCAGTGGTTATGCCTGCCTGTTTGTACAGTGGTTCTCCCATGGACAGCCTTCCTGACTCTCAGACAAAACCTGGCAGCACTTACTGTTTTAACTTTAGATGTTCCTCACACGGTGTCTGCTTCACCTCTCTGTCTATGGTGGTCACCCCACTGGAGGGGCAAAGAGACAGATCATGTTGTGGGGCTCCAGGTGACTCAGGTCACATCTCAGCACATTAAGTTTACCTACTGACATGTTGAGTGTGAGCTGAGATTCAAGAGGAGTGACAAAGTCAAACAGCCAAGGCACATGCAGCAGTTTTCACTCTGGCTACGAGACGAGTCACCTCCTGCAGCAGAGTCAAGTAGCTGGCCTGGGACAAGTGTGTCTTAACCATGACAGCTGCCTTGGCTAGAGGCTCTGTCTTTCCAGAGCAGGGAGATGGTGGTGATTCTGCCCTCAAAGACTGCCATCATCCCCTGTCCTCACCAAAGCCACTTCTCACTCTGCATTCTTGCTGCAGGCCCTGGCGAGGTCTTGGTCTTGGTCTCTGGTTCCTCCAGTGAACTCTACCCTGGCACAGAAGGGAGGCTGGTACTTACCAGGATTGGAGTCCAGTCTGTCAGTGTCTTTTTGTGAAAGCATCTGGCATCTCAGAGGCTTCCTCAAAACCTCTGAAGCTGAATGAGTGAGTTGTTTGCTGGGCTGTCCTGTTTAGCAGCTCCTGAGCTGGTGTGATGTGGCCCAATTAGGCTGATCGCAGTTTGTAGATGCTGTCCCAAGGGTGCCTGGTTGGGCAGGGGATGGTGGCAGGCATTTCTCAAGACTGTGGAAGTGCAGGCCTGGAGGAGATGACAGCAGGAGACGGCTGAAAAATCCTCAGCAAAGCAAGCAAAAAGCTTCCAGTTGTCGACTACTGAAAGACTTTGCTTTACTTAATACCCCTTCACCCTGTGACAGGTGACTTGTGTATTCCAGATTGCTAATGAAGATAAGCAGTTTAGAGGTGATTTAAAAGATAAAAGGTTTAAAGCCTCTGGGAGCTTTTGCTCTGCAGTTGTATTGTGCATGGAAAGTGCATGTGTTACTGGAATGTATGTGAAACGGGTCTGTCATTAGGACCGTGGGCAAAGTGATATGATTCCTTCCAAAAGAGTATCAGTAAAACTCCCATGATACGCATGGCATGTGGTCAGTGTTGCTACACCACTACTTGGCTGGGAGAAGGAAGAAGCAATAATACAAAGTATGGGACTAACATTTCCAGAAAAAAAAAAAAAAAGGCTGGGAATGCTGGCTAACCTGTACTGCAGCCCCTGTCACCTCTGCTCCCAGGTGGAGATCTTCAGTCAATGTTTTTGTGCCATTTGTATTTATCTTGGGCATCTCTGGTGGTACACATGCCACGATGTTGGAGCTGTGCCTTCAAGGATGTGTTCTAGCCAATGTCTTCTGTGTCCCTTCCTTATTTAACCTGATACTTTGGGCCTAATGATATCAAATATATCCATCTCCATGTAAAACTGCAGCTTAAACTCAGTTACCATGGGTACTGCACATTTGCACAGCCTGCTCTCCACTCTTCAAAGTTAACTTTGGAGCATTTAAAATTAGAGATAACATACAGCCAGCTGATAACAGAAATGTGTGGACTAGCCTCTAGGCTAACATGGCTTCCCCATAAAGCCCCAGAGCAGCCCTGAATCCTTAATCGTTGCTCTTCTGGTGTCATGTAGTTTGTGTTAACAGGTACGCTGGGAAAAGGCTGTGCTTGGCTACTACGGAGTTATGGGTAATGCTGGGAATATATGTTCAAACTTGTTATTAGAGGCAGGAGCTGAGAGACCTTGGTTTTCTCCCTGCCTTGGCCAGTAACCGCACTACCCACAGGAAACCTCTTAGTTTACAAACCTGTAAAATAGGATTTTACTACTTTTTCATCAAAACAACTTCTTCTGAAATTTGACCGACAGCCTTAAATTGTATAGTATCACACCGAAAAGTAAGCCCAAGCCAAAAAAAGCAGTATCTTTTTTATTATGTCCTACTTTGCATTTCCATCACACCTCTGATATATTCTCTAAACACTCCCTAAATCCATGCTTAGCAAAGCTGGAAGCAGTTCTGCCCAGCCATCAGTCTCATTGCAATGCTTTGTCCTGACACTTTGTCCCAACACTTTGTCCCAGCTCTTCAGGCCGTCTTCTTCCCTCCTCTTCTCCCAGCCCCTTTCCTCCCTCCAAATTACTCTGATGTCTGAGAGAGAGACTCCTGTACTGCTGGTTTGCAACAGCTTGGCTGTCAAGGCTTTTGTAAGCAGATGAAAGGCAATGGCTGATTTTCTCTGTTGATGATGTCTGTCACTCATGACTGAGACAGAAAGCCCTCTGCAATCTTGGCATATCCCAGCTTTATTCACTGCAAGAGCTGTGCTTGGGATGAGTCTGATTTTAACACACATTTGGTTTTGCATACATGAGGGCTGTGACGTGTTTTAGAAAATACGGTTAGTCCAATGCAGTGTTTGAAAAGATGCATGTAGTACTGTACCCTTATTCTGAAGTAGGCTGGTTTTTGTTTAGGTTTTTTTCTTTTCTGTTTATTTAAAAAGCAAAAAAGGAATAAATTCCAATTAGTTCCTACAAACTTATTAGTAGTGTTTGGCAAGGTCTTGGCCCCAAGAGCTAGGGAGAATGTAATGTCCCAGATGGAAAAGTTTCCAGCTTCCAGTTGGAGCACTGTGTATGCGGTGCAAGACTGAAGTGTAGAAACATGTCTTCTGGTGTGTGATATTGAGGTGAGAATGGCACGTCTCTAATAGGAGGAAGATTTCTAAGTCACAGATCTTAAATACTTCCCTTTGGCTACCAACTTGCAGGGCTGCTGCTTTCTGTTTCACTAAATGACTGAAGCAGACAGTCCTTGTCCAGAAAGGAGTCTCTAGTGAGTTTTTCCTCTCCAGCCTGTGAAGATATAGCTTAGTCTGTACAGTGGTTTAATGGGTGTCTGAAACAGCTAGGAGTTCTTAAAGCAAATGGCAAAAACTGTGGTGTGTTGCTATGCCAGCATTGGTTAGCACCGAGTCTTAAAATGGCCCTTCTGCTGGAGGCCAGATTCTTCTGTGGAGAAAACCAATTAGAGCTGTGGCCCAAGGAGTGTCTGGAGGAACTCTTAAGTGACCTGAGCTCTTTCTGCTTTGCTGACGGACTGAGAAATAAATAGGCCAGCAATTCATTTTACAAGTCTCTTAAGCTATCATAAGAATTTATAGGAACTCATTATACAAAAAATTATGGATAGAAAATAGCAGGTGGTACATCTTTCAAGTGGTATGCATTAAAATTCATCTTGACAAGACCAGGAAAACAGCCCCCAGACCTATCTTCACTGAGCAACTACAAAGGAAGTAAGCTGTGGCTGAGAGAAATGGAGTGTTAATGACAGGTCTATACTAGTAAACGCAGCAAAATGCCTCAGCAGTAATTGTCATCAGAACAATTTCTTTCCCTGCTAGTTATAAAATCAGATAGAGACACCATCAGATAGAGACACCATTTGTAAAACCCAGATACCATGTATTTTCATCAAGTGTGGCAATTGTCTTCATCTCTGAGGTTCCTGAAACAAAACCCCTTGGGGTCCTAGCTGGGCTGCTGCATGCAAGCTGTGAAAATATTGACGTACTCATTTTATCCTTTGCTTTCCTCATCCTTCCTTGTTTTTTTTCTTTATTCCTTACTTACTGGCAGCCCCTAAGATAGTCAAGTTACTTCTGTGCCAAGAGGATGAGGCAACTCTTTCCTCCCAAGCCAACTATGCTGACACTGCTAACCTTGATTTCCACAAATGATTGAACAGTGTCTCCTGTCTGTGGCATATTCCAGGCATCAGTTACCCAAGATTCTTGGATGCTGAGAGAGCTTTTCATCTTCCCCAACTCCTTCTCACAGTCATAATCAAGTCTGACTGTCTTCTCTACCTTCAGGACCATGAACTGCTCAGACTAACAAGTAGCAGCCTCAAGATGCTCTTCCCCATGGATAGACTCTTCTCTACTTCTTTTAACATACTGATCTTATATTATTATAGTAAAAATATATTATTATTATAGTAAATATATTATAGTAAAAAGGAGGTTGCTGTAGTCACCAGGCAAGCAGTAGGAATTAAAAATATATTGAGAGCAATCCAGTCATTTTAACATAGAAACAATTTAAGAGCTGTGAGAAAAAGTAAATTTGTAACAGCAAGATCAGCATTGCTTGGTTTTGCTGCATTAAAACTTTGTCTGTGTCAAAAGGGAACATTTCCTAAGTGCTAAGCCAGCCTTCAGAGGTAGACATACTCAGAGTGAAATGAGTACCGTGAGTTATGTGCTGCTTAAAGCCCATTCAAAATTACGGTGAAGATTTTGGTATGAGTTTTTCTCAGTCAGGATGGCACTGAGCTCTTGATTCTCAAGTTGAGGCAATGCTATACTGCAGTCCTTGCTGAATTTCTGAATTTACCTGTTCAGAATAAGCCAGGGTAAGCTTCCGACTTCCGCTGATGATCAGCAATTTACGCCAGCATAACTTGGTCTCTGAGTTGCCTCCTTTAGCTGCAGAGCTTTAAAGACATTTGCTATCCACATTGACACCGGCTGAAATTGAGGTATATTTGACCTTCATTCCCTAGCACTTTCCAAGCTGAATAATAAATCTTTAGTGAATTCTGCCCTCCAGATATCAGATTATTTTTCTTTGCATCCCTTTGAAAAATGTTTGTTATCTTATTTTAAGCCTCTGCTGCCGAAGGGAAAGCAGGAGTCAGGGAGTGGCAGGGTGGAAAGTAGGAGGGAGGAGGAAAATGTATTCTAAAAGGAAGAAAATAAGTGGAAAGCTTCAATGCTAACGTATCAGATCCATCTGCAGCCTTAGTGTTTATAGACTAACGTGTACAATGCGTTCTTGGACAAAACAAGAGGTGCTTAAAAGTCATTTGTAGCAATTTAGGATTTTTATCATTATTGCTTGTATTGTACTCTGGGGTAATGTGTAGCAAAAGACAAGCTCCCAGAATGAAGAGTTTATAGACTTAAATGTGCAATTCTGCAGGCAGCTTGGTGAAGCTAATAGATCACTGCAGAGCAGAGTAAGGGCCACAGGTGAATGGACTCAACCCGTAAGGGTAACAGGACAGCTTCTTTCTGAGAGGAAGTGGAACAGCTTAGGAAAGGCACGCACTTCATCCTTATAATTTTCGTCACAGATAACTGTGCAGAACAGGTGTGTTGTTGGATAGATCATAGAGATGTCTTTGAAAAAGCATCCCACAATGAAAGAAAGGGGAACAACTCCTGTAAAAAAGAGATTTTTATTTTTTTGAGTGAATAAAATGTATAAATCTATCAAGCCAGTTGGTTTTGAAAGTTTAATAAGAGGAGAAGCAGGAGTAGGTACACTTTAGTGAAGAACAGTTACAAATACCTTGTGCATGAAAGAGACCCTTGCTCCTCTATAGTGTGTGTGTGTGTGTGTAGATACATACATTAGGGGTTTTCTTTCAGTGTTTATGGGTAGATGGCAAAGCATTTAACAAAAAGAAGGAAATGCATTCCCTAATATGTGCAGCTGGCGAGGTAGGATGTAGTCAGTGACATGCTCTACCCACAGGCAAATGGAAGAGCCAGAAAAAACAGGTATCCTTATTCATTTTATGCTAGGTCACAGTGCATCTATCCTAGAACTATCTAGACCTATGTTAATCTGCATCAACAGAGAATCTGTCCAGTATACTTAAGTGAAAGTAAATGTATGCTAAATGCACTTACCAGTCTGTATTTCTGAGCAGGACTCCAGCAAGATTTCTTTGTGATAAGCTTTCATGATCTGATGAAGGTTTCCTTATCCAAGACTGAGATGTCTCCTAGTGGCAGCTTCCCATTAGGAGTGAAAAATAGCTCATGCGTTTTATGCCTTGTCCCTTGGGAAGGGCGATGCCTAGAGCAGCCAAGGCACCATCTCCTGCTGTCCTCACTTCGGGGCACTAACAAGCCAGCATGTCCCTTCATCAAAGCATGGATTTCAATGAATTCCTTATTAGGATGAGTTCTTCAAGGACAGAACAAACAAGAGAGTTAGGGACAGAAACAAACAAGAAACCTTTCCTAACACACTCTGCACTGTGATTATTAGAAGATGATCATAGGAAGTGGAAGACACCATTCATATATGTGGTGCCAGGTTCTGACCAGGCACTTCAGTGTTAACTTTTCACTTTCTAGCTAACTGCCCGAATACAAAGCTTTTGCCTCCTATGTGTGGGTGGGTATCTCTTCTGTAGGGGAAGAATATTTGAGACATCTTACTTTCTTTTTGGTCAACAAAAGGCAGAAATGCTGATTACAGCATGTCTCCAATAAATTCCTGGGGCAGCAAAACTCTTTCCACTTCTGCCATCTGTATTTTGATTGTCCGGTATTTTTGGTATTCTTCTGCTGGCTAAAATCATGTATATTACAGCAGAACTGTAGTGGAGAGGTGATTGAGCTTTCAGTTCAGACTATTAGAGTACATGTTCAATTGAAGTAGACAATGTGAAAGTACAAAGCAAAATGAGTATTATTTTTTAAAAAAATGCCATCTGATTGTCTGACATATGTGTTGCAGGTGTGTCCATCCTTCTGTTTAATGTCCTTGTTGAATGCCTCTGTCTTCTGCATTTACCTCTCCCAAGAGGCATGCATCCACCTCCTCTGGTTCTGACTACGTGGCATTATTTTGCATCGGTGACACATCAGAGGACTGTTGGGATGCTGAGTGTTGAACACTCAGCTGTTGAGAACATCGATCTTTCTGCTGAGCCAGAGCAAATTTAATTAGCTTATTTTAACATTCCTCTTCATCCTGCGGGTGGGTAGAATTGATGATGGCTGGAGCCTCATTTCCACATAGCTCATTTAGTGTAACTAATTATTGCATGTAAGTGAATGGTACACTCCCCTGACAGCCTCTGCAGTAAGGTGGAGCAGTCACTTTCCATTTATTTGCTGTCAGACCATCTGAAGCATTCCCCCTTCAAGGCAGCAAAATTTTTCAGTTCCTGCTGGATGTTAACTGGGCAAGCTGCTGGAAAGCTGTAGTTAGCACAGCCCCATGCCAGTGACATGGTGCAGGCAAGGAGACTAACTTGGTGTCAAAGGACAATCCAGGCTTGGAAATAGGAAAAGCCTGAACTGCTCTCCAGCTTAAGCTTAGTTGCCTTCGTGTGTATGCATCATGATTCTCTCTAATTGCATAATTGCATCGTATTTTTTATCACCACCTTAATCCTATTTTTTATCACTACCTTTTATTGCCGCCTTTTTTTACTTGGTTTAGTCAGATATTTCTTGCTAATCTAGTTCCTGGAAATGCCTGGGCTTTGAAGCTTTTAAACAAACAATTCCCAAACAAAAACATTAGCTTGAGTCAGATATCATAATGGGAAATTAATTTCTGAACAATTATAGCAAAGTTGCAAGTGTCTGAGTGGTGAGAAACTGTGCAGCCTTAAGTATAGATGATAATACTAGCTGTCTCCATAATACTTGGGGGACGCTCAAAGACACATGTGACAAGGCTCTGATCAAAGACTTGCATCAAGGAGAGAGTGTGTGTAGCAGGGTATGCAGAAGAATTTTTTTCAACAGGCTAACTATATCTGGTGTCTTAAGAATCTCTCACTGAGTAAAGAGGGTCACAAAAGAGGTGGTAACATCTATGGTAACCTTTGCTGTTTATCTCTGTTAAAGTGGAGAAACCTTAAGACCCTCCACTATACAAGTGAGGCAAGAAAAACTTCCTGTTTTAAGAAGGAAGTGAAGTAGTTCCCCATATTGCTGTCTTCAGCTGCTCTGAAGTGTCATACGGGGAAATCAGTGGGGGATACTTGCTCTTCTTCCATGACTTTCTGGTCATCTTTGCAGCCACTTTCCTCGTTCTCACTTGAGAACCTCCTGCAGTGCAGACTGTGCGTAGAGCAGCCCTGCCAGGTCTCACAGTGGGGGAAGTCTGCCTGGGAGCATTTGCCTTCCCTGATTGGTGAAGCCCTTGCCAGTTTTTTTTTAAGGCAGGCCTAGGGATTAAGCAGCTCCTTGGTGGTCTCAAAGCAAGGTGGACATAACAGGGGAACTGAATTAATGTGTCTCAAGTGAGCCTTGAGAAATAAAGCTGAGAGAAAAAGGCTTGGACATAAGTGTACACATGCAGCATCTTGCAGTCTTACAGTGTTGAGTTTGTGCTAAATTCACTGAATAGCAGCTAAATTGAGCGTCAATTTCTCTATTTCTTTATAGGAACGGAGAGTTTGCCTTGTTTAACAACCAGACACAGCATCCTATCATCTGCTTAAAACAGGTACGACCATTTTACTTGTTAGCATAGTTTCACAAAGAGGCTGCTTCAACAGACCAAGGAGGCTTGAGAAAAGAGCAAGAAGAAAACTCCTCTAGCTCCTGGAACACTTTATTTTTCTGGAGTTAGTCCGGCTTTTGTAATCCTTGATTTTTATTTTAAAAGCTTCCTCTGTCTCATGGGAACGACCGTACCCATTGTCAAAGGAGTTGTTATCTTGCTTTTAACTTAGTAAGAACCTGCTTACAGCTCCAGGTGGAAAGGGCCTAGGACGGTGTTGATACAAAGGCAAAGTATCTGAGAGGTGATGGAGTTGCTGCATACTGCTCTGATTTGTCATGTCTTACCACTGCAGCGAGTCATTCCACAGAAGAGATCAGACAGAGTTTGACAGAGTAAGGGGAAGCATACTACTGCCTCATCTCCAGAACTGAAAATAATTGGGTTGGATTAAAAAAATAAAAAGCACTTTTTCTCCTCTTTGGGAAAGAGAAAACTTTCAGGAGACCCCTGTCTCAGAAGACTAAAACCAAATGTTAAAGAGAACCTCTGCTGCTTCTGTCATGTAGCTGAGCAGATACTTGTTCTGCCAGCATTCCTGTATGCACATGTGTTCATTTCAGTTTGATTTTGAAGTGCATGAACATAGAGTCTATTCTCACAAGCATGAGTGTGAAGTGCTAAAGACAGAATATTGAACTTAAGCAAGTGGGAATGGAGTTTAATTGAAAGACTACATAAGAAGCATAAGGAGGAGATGCAGGAGGGCTGAGTGATCAAGGTGGTAAAATGCCCAAGTTTCTGCCACTGTAACTTTGCTTGAGCAGGGCAGGGTGAAATTCTCTTGTCATTCTGGGGTAAAATGTTGTATTCACTCTGGCTTTACAATACAAGCAAAACAAGAGCTTTTCAGTGAGCTCAGGAGATGCTTATAGAAGCTCATGGAGAATGAGATCTAAGGCATACTGGGGTAGTCTGCTTTTCAAGATCTCTCAGTTGGAGGAGGTTCATACTTTGCATTCTTTGAGGAGGAGCATGAACACACACACACACACTCACTTTATTCAGCTGGTAAAGTTACCTCCTCTGTGTTGTCATTAATAAAAAGGTGCTGGATTTTCCAGTTTTAGGACATGTTCCTTCTGTGAGATTACACTTTAGCAGTGAGCAAAATCAATCTCCCCTATTCTCAACTAGCCTGTGCCATGCTTCTGAGGCTGCCAACATAATTAACGATGAAAATATGGAAAATTCAAGTACATCTACAGAGTGAAAAAAGTATATAATAGTGTATGGTCTGGAATCTGTGTATATGTGCACATATGCACTTCTATGTGCAAGCGTATGTATTGAGTGCAAGGCTGGTTTTGGACTTCTTGAACTTTTATAAACCCATAAATCTATCCATTTCCTGATGAGACCCTAGTTTACTTCTGCATGCAATCTCTCCTGACTCTATGAATTTGAAGAACATGGAAATCAAGAATAAAATGTGGCCCTCTAGGTGTTTAGACTGTATAAAGCACACAGATAAGTAGCAAGGGGGTTTACTTTTAATCCGTGGACTTTTCTCTCTCACAAAAAATGGCAGCACAGACCTGCTGTGGGAGTCAGATAAAGGCTGTGTACACCAGCCTATCCTGTCCCTGAGAGATGTGCTGCTGGCGTGCCTGAGATTTAGGGTGTCTTTTGTTGTTGCACTAAATTTCAGTGCTGCTCTTCTTGGAAACCCTGGCACAAGCAGCCCAGCAGTTTGGGAAGGGGCATTCACCCTCTGGATGATGAATTATGCAAAGGCAGGAACTCCCCCAGCCCCAGTATTCGCTCACATCAAGCCCTTTGGGTATAGCCAAGCATGTACAGCAACCCAGTGTGGCTGCAGGCTGGCTCCTGGCCAGCATCTGCCAGGGTGGAGGGCAGCATAAGGCTGCTTACAGTGATCCTGCACGCTTCAGGAATTTTCCCATGGCCCCAGAATACCCTTGCAGCAGAGTGCAAGTACTAAATGAAGGATTAAATTAGCCTTGAAGACTTAAAGTAATGGGCAGTTTTATTGCATTTGCCGTTTCTCCATTGATAATATTACACTGATGATGAAGTAAATTCTCAGATGTTTACTGTGCAAAGCTGAAATTGTCTCTACAGATCCTATCTTTAACTGACAGGCCTTAAATAATTGCTCTTAAAATAAAGAGTATACACATGGAGTCCCCCATAGCCTTTTGGTGCTGTTGGGATGCTGCAGACAGTTTAAGAAGGGGACAAGTCTGAAATGAAAAGAGAGGGAAACAATTACATGTCAGAACTAGCATTTTCTGCACAGGGTCACTGCATCAGTGTATAATATCTTGTGAGCATTATTGTCTGTTCTGTGTCCCTTTTGTCTTTAAAGTGACTAAAAGTAACAGTGAAAACTAGCAGTGGAAATGCTGTGCTGTAGGTTGGTGACAGGAAAGTTGTAATAAAGGAGGTAAGGACTCGGGAAGAGTAAACTGTCACATTACCTCTTGTGTAAGAGCATCCCCAAGGCTGGGCTGTTGCATGAGGAGTAAGAGAACCAGCAAGGTGACGCAGAGGCTACAGGAATGGGTGATAAAACATCTCTCTGAGCTGGGATGTGTCAGTGCAGCCCATTTTTGCAGCATTTGGAGCTGAGGGCTCAGCTTTGGAAGTGTTACGGCATTCTCTGATGGTGTGGGTTTGCTTCTGATGCTCCTGGGGCTGCTGCTTAGGGGGCTTCACACAGGTCACAGGACCCAGTGACTCCCTGCGCCCTATGAACAAAGTCAGTGTCTCCTGACACAAGAGTTTTGCTGTGCTGTTTCTGTGTGAGAGCTGGTTCTACGAAGGAACTCCACAACAGGACGATACCAACACAATATACTCACCTGGATTCTGCCTAGGCCTGGAGTGGGGCTGTTTCTGAGCAGGAGGGTGAACTCTAACACCACCTCCAGGCTCCGTCATGTTGAGATTCCTAATAATTTTGAGTAGCATTTGAAGTATAAGCATTATACACATTATGCACGTCTTTTTCTACTGTGAATCTACTGGTGCTCAGGAGTGGCACATAGGTGGGGATGCGGCTTGGCAGCAGCTGTCCTGAGGAGAACCTTGAGGACAGCATGGGGCCAAAGTGAACCTGCGGTGTACTCGAGGAGAGCATTTGTGTATTGATATTTTGTTCAATTAGATTAGAACTTTTTCAGATAGATGTGCGTCTTATATGAATCCTGCGGAGAGCTCAGTGCACTTTAAATGACTGCATTTTCAATATACCGTAGCTTGTATCACAAGCTCAGAAATTTCCATCACTGCTGGCTGGAAGTTAATATTGTACAGCAAAATGTTAGTCAGCAAGGATTAGAACAGTTTTTAGGAAAAGGGATATGAATTCATACCAAATAGAAGGACTCCTAGTAGTACCTACAGGTGAAACATTGTCTTGATTTCTGGAGAGTCAAAAACTCTAGAGATTTTGTTCTCCTCTCCCATTTTGCCTACTTTTTTTTCCTTTTTTTTTTTCCTTACCCTCAATGATCTTTGTAGCACTAGACAGAATTATAAAAGGGCTATTGGCGTTGTCTTCTCTTTTCCCATGCAGCTGGCTTAATGTCTCCTGTTTGGCATTGAGAGGGTTGCAAGGAGACATCCCTGCCTGGGTGATTCTGACACAGGGCTCTTCGGCATGCCTGCTCTCGCAGTCAGTGTGGCATCCAATCCGCCTTCATCAACCTCTCTCTTAAAAACACTCTCTGCCAACTGGGAGGCTGTTCTGCAGTCCCACTTGTAAGAAACCTTTAGTTTCCAGATAAAATTTATCAATGGCCACAGGCTTCTTGTACCAAGTTAGCCTTTGGGTTTTGCTCTTTTGTGTTTATCTTTTGTCATCAATCTACCTTCTTCCTCTTTTGAAAGGAAGACTGTCATTGATTTTATAATCAACCTGTGTCTTTCCTCCTTTCTTCTGATTATCTTTGTGGCCATTATCTACACCTTCTTTCATTTGAGCACATCTGCTTTGAACATAAGCTGTAAAGGCAGAACACTATTACTTGTATTTAACAACCATCAAAGGTAGAATTTGCTGCATTTTGAAAGAATTCAGGTGTGGTTGTTTAGCAATGAAAAGGAAGGAGAATGTCCCCTGTCACTAGTAAATCATGATAATGATGGTGGTGTTAGTAATAATTTTACCTAGCAGGCTGAATCACTAGTAGATGCTTAAAACTTGTTTACAGCCAAGAAGCAAAACTGTTCAGGCAGGAATTGACAGGCAGAGGTTACATGACTTGCTGCAACTTTTTTGTAAGCATCTCCCAAACTCCTTGAATTCAAGAGATGTGCCAGAGAGACCAGGAGGGAACAAGAAGAGGGAAGTGTCATCCTTCCTTTCCCCTGTGTAATGAGCAAGGGAGCTTAATTTTGAGGAAGAGATTGGGGGGGCAGTTAGCTCAGTCTGTTAGAGCTTGGTGCTGATAACACCAAGGTTGCGGGTTTGATCCCTGTTCGGTCCCCATGTGTTGCCTGATCTAGTTGAGAGGCATCCCTGCCCGTGACAGGGAGGTTGGATTAAATGATCTCTAAGGTCCCTTCCAGCCTAGGCCATTCTATGAATGAATGAATAATTGGTAAGTAAAGGAAACTGGACGATTCTGTGTGTTGCAGCTTGTGCGCAATGCTTTGTCAGGATCAGCAGCCAACTGCAATGCTGAAATTTTCCATTCCTCTGCAGTACTTGAGTGACTTCAAAGGGACAAAATTAAGCAAGGTGAAGGTGAGTTGATGAGCTGATTTTTGGTTAGTGAAGACCTGCTGCAGTTGAGAAGTATGTTTTCATTTGCGCCTGCAACAGTAGAGCCAGCATAATATTTTCTGTAGCTCAAGAACAAGTGTGCTAATACTGAATTCTCACAACTGTGAGTTTTGTCCCCTAAATCACATGGAGGGAAAGAAAACTCAACACAATAAAGTAAAAGCTCATCTCTCCTAAAGGCAGAATTTTTACCATGGACATCCTTTTGAAAGCATGTCTTCTTTCTAAGGTTTATAGCTCGATGACTCTATGGAAAAAGGAATTGTTTCTAAAAAATCTAGTTTCGGTATTGAAGGCTATATGGTCCTTGTCATGTGGTGCATGTGCCAGCCCTTCATTCATGGGAACTGGAGAGCAACTCTATGTCGGTTCGGTTATGCCATCAATCAGGGTGCAATGGGGCTGGTGACCTGCTCAAAAATGCTTTATATGACTTGCCTCATCCTGTGGTCTGATCTAACAGATGCCTTTTGTTTATCTTCACAGCAAACCCTGCTAAAACCACCTTTGTTCATGGCAGCCTACTGCCAAGCTCTGCTGAACTTTACTGTAAAGCATTTGGTTCTCGCTGGTGTCAGAGCCAGGTTACAGCACACAGGGATGTGCTCTTGCCTGTCAGCACTGAGTGAGGACTGGAAGTCAGTGTTGCCTGTGAAGAGCTCATGGAAAAAATTATCCCATTCCCACTTGATAACTGTAATGGATTTGTACTGCAAGTCTCCGAATGCCTAAGCATTACAACCCCATTGCGTTCAGTGCGGGGAAATCTGACACTCAGAGTTAAGCCTGAGTTCCATGTATTTAAGCAGTTGTGTTAGTAAACACGCTTTTGGAAAAGGTAGTGGGAGTAATGAGAGTGCTGTGAGCGTTTTCCACAAGAAGAGTTTGAGAGAGGCACAGATTCGTTTGTATTGAGGAGCAAAGCTTATGAGAAGAACAGATGTTTGAATCATGATGTTCTTTCCAGCACAGCTGATGAAAGAAAACTCTTCATAATCGTGACCAAAAAATACTCTAGCTGTCATCCTTAAGATGAGTCATTTTTTTCCCTCATTTTTAATCCCTCTGATACTTTGGTCCCTTCTGAAGCAGGAAGTTATAATTCAGTTCGGTCCCAGGCCCTGACATTTTGGGCAGCTGGAATAATTGTGCAGGGAGAGTGATATAATATGCATGCAATTCATGTACAGGTGAGGTCTTCACGTGAAAACAGAGATCCTGACATTACAGACACAGCTTGTTCTCTTAATTGTTTTCCAAATCATCCTTGAATTCTAAATCAGAAGACTTCAGGATGTTTTTGTAATAAAATTGTAAGATTGTGGCTTGTTCTGTCTTTTGCCATGTCTGTGTGGGATATCTGGGTTAGGCTGCAAGGCAGTTTGATTGATAGTCCTTTCTCAGTGATTAATTCATAATGTTACCTGTACCTACATCTGTAAAACTTTTCTGCAGCATACTCTTAAGAATAGCGCTCTGGTATCCATATTTTAGTGATGTCTATTTTTGTGCAAAAAAAAAAATATTTTGCCTGCTTTTACAATGGCTGTTGCATGTGTTTTACTGCTAAAATTAATGAGAACACAGAAGAATTATATTTCTATTTTATGATTCCAGTGAAAACAGAATTTGACACAACAGGATCAAGTCTAGAGTTAATGGCGGCGTGCCTGGGTACTGTGTGCAACAGCTTTTGCTGCGATTCTTGTTAATGCTCCATGATTCATTGCTGTAGCTACCACAATATTAATAACTAGGTGAACAAGTCTGAATTAGATCATTGTTGTGTTAGATGCTGTGTGCTCAAACAGCAGAGTTGTTCCAGACCCCAAAGAGCTTACAGTCAAATCTGCGAAGAGGTGTGGAGGTGTAAGCAGCCAGACAGCATGCTGGTGAGACTGTGTTTGTTGGTGTAATTAGGAGCTTCAAGACTCTGTAGCTCGTGCTGGGAAATTGTAGATGGAATACCATACTCACGTGATGCAGTTCACCTGGGAAATACCAGCATGAGAGCACATATGTTATGCAGGTAACAAAGGATCTAGTCCTATTTTACTTGGGGTTTTTGACTTAAAATCCCAGGTATTATGAGTTGTAAAATATATGAGGCCAGCTTCATCTGATTCCACTGTTTTAGCATATTTTTCATTAGGAGTATTTTTCTTTCTAATAGAGCAAAAGTCACGTTACTAATGCAGCTCTGTAATTTTTGCATATTGACTAATGTAGCAAGTAACAGAAATGGACAAAATAGTTCAGGTACATTCCAAACTAATTTAAGCATTAGCCTTAAAATAGAGTTAGATCTCCTCCTGCCTCTTTTTTTCCACCGAGGTTCTGAATGTTTAGGTAACTGACTTCAGCTAGCAATAAACCCACTAAAGATGAGAAAAGCTGTTCTTTTTTGGCCTGAGTGAGGAGGATCTGGTAAATTCATGAGAACACTTTGTCTCACAATCTGAAATGTACCTACACATTTCAGAGCAAGTCTGTACTTGAAGTCAAGTCTTTCTTTTGAGTTTAGGGCACTGCTGGAAATAACGTTGCCACTTAAACTATTTGTATACTAAAATAATTGGTATTATTTATTAATGTGGAGTGGTATGCAGTGTTGGCTCTCCACTCACAGCTCATGACCTTTTTCACCACACTTACCTACAGTCTACTCATAACTCTCCAGCTCCTGTAATCCCTTCCTGTGGTACCGGGAAGGTGCCCCTAGTTTTCTCGTCACCTTGGTTCCCTACGAAAGATTTATGCTCTTGCCCGTGATCCTTCAGACCCACGGCACTTGGTCCTTCCCTGCACCCCCAGCTCTCTTCCCCCTTCTTTTTCTGATTCCTTACCAAACTATCCCCATTTACTCCTGGGACCTTTGGGGTTTCCTGACTTAATTTGAGTTCCATGTCGCATTTGCTCAGAAACATCCTATGTTTCTGCAGTGACTTCCCACTGTAAGTTAATCAGCACCTGTTTCATTCTCTACCTGTCTTTGCTTAGGCAGTTAATTGGACTAGAAAGAACATATGCTATGGCTGCATGTGAGCTTCACGTTAACTGATTAGACCCACCAGGACACTGCCAAACAGAAGGAATAAGGGCTGAGCTTTTCTCCTTATATTTCCCTTCATAGCGGCATTGATATCCTCTCTCTCCTCTACCCATCTGTGGCTTTCCTAAGGTGGTATGTAGGAGCATAGTATCTTCTGTCAAACATGATAGAATTTGGCCGGTGTGATTCACAATTATGGATGTGGATAGACACAGCAGAGAGAGGAAACCAGAGCACAAACATGAGAAAAGAATTAGGGAGCAAGTATTTTTAGATTGCTTTTATGTTCACACATCTTCAGCTGAGTTAACAACCAGAATCTAGCAGGTGGCTGACAATGCTGGTTTAATGTCAGGGAGAAATTTTAAGGGCCTCTTATGTAGTTGTTGAGGCAGGTTGGTATCAGGGACTTTATGCAGACCTTGTGATTTATGTTTTCTTAAATGGATTCTGCCACTACATTGTGTCACATTTTTACTTGCTACCAAAGGCAGGTTTTTATAAAAGTATTTTTAGAAATTAACATCCATCAGAAGAAGAAATGCAGAAACCTTTGTTTAGATCCCTAGAGGAAAGAGGGGGGAAGTGTTGTGGAGATTCTGTGAAGGAATTTAGTAATTTAGAGACAACTCAGTTGGTCCAGATCAGCAGCCCTTTGGAGTTGAAATAAGAATCTGCATTTGTGTTTGTTTTTATGCTAACATCAAAAGCAGCGGCTCCTTAATGTAGTTTGGGGGCTGCAATCTTCATCAGAGACTTCACATACATATTTTACACTGTGGCTATTCTTGATAGTCCCAGCTGATCACCAAGGGTTTTGAGAGATCAGAGTCTCTTTTAGCAGTGCTGGGGATGTGAGCTGAGTGACTGGGCTTCTCGGGACCAGCGCTGTTGGGCCACCAGATCCCAGGGCTACCTCTGTCCCCAGAGCTGTCAAGCAGGCACACAGTGTCCCGGCTCCCTCCACTTGCCCAACGTGCCCAAGAAACAACTCAGGCTCCAGTGTCAGTGGCCAGTGTTGCAGTCCTCTCCTTTTGGACCTCCATTTTGTGGCTGCAAGTTTGTCATGCTGCCTCCAGGCAGATACTGTGTCTGATAAACGTCCTTCCTTGAGCAAAACTTTCTGAAATCTGGATCCAAAGGCTTTGACTGGGAGCCAGAGCATCCTTGCACATATGGGAAGAGACAGCTCTTACCCTGAAGGGTTTGCAGCAAAAATAGGCAAGTTACAGTGTGAACATTATAATCCATGTTTTACAGCTGGGAGAACTGAGGCACAAGCTTATTTATTCATAAGCTCAATGTCATGGAGCAGGTGAACAGCAGAGCCCTGGACTGAACTCCAATCTTGCTTCTCAGTGCCTTAACCATAAAACTGTTCTGCCTTTCGAAAGATTTCATGATTGTAGGAATATCTATAAATGGTAGGAGGAAGAAAACTTCTGAGTGGGGTAATCTTGAAGGTATTTAAATTGGTACATTACTTTCTTCATCCCTTGGTCAATTTTAGCAAGTTCTATGCAGCTAATACCTAATGGAAGAAGAAAAATTGTCAGCAAATAAAAAATGAACAATAATCCAGAGAAGAGGTGAGACAATCATAGTCTCAGCAGTCTATAGATAATAAAAGGGAAATCTTTTTATTTAAAGTACCTTATAATTACCAGTTTTATTAATGTCCTAGAAAATCCATGTCTGTGAAAAATAAACCAGGCATATCCTTGAAAACAAAAGCAGAGTAGTTGTGGGTTTCATCACTGGGAGTTTTGGGTGATCCTAACATTCTTCTTCCCCTCTTTACAACTCTATGAGAGCATGATCCCAGATGAAAGCAAGTTGTACAGAGCTCAGCTGTGGCTACTGTAAAATTCTGGTTGCTCTGTGTGTCCCACCTTGGACATCTTCTCTCAAGTCTCTTTGCACCATGTTCCACCCTCAGGTATCATATGCCCATTGTCTTCTGTGGATATAGGGCTAACCTTTGCTCTGGTTTTGCCTGCATGGTGTATATCCCATGGAAGTTATGGGAGTCTGTCCTGTATGTGTGTGGGAGCAAGAAGGGGCTGAAGTGAGAGCATGGCTGAGAGCCTCCGGTGTCACTGGAGGACGTTGGTGCCTCCTCCAGCCTAGGCAGCAGGATGTACCTGTGCAGGCTGAGCAGTTCGGATGGGACAGCACCATCTTTTAGGGAACCTGCTTTCCGTTTGTGGATTTGTTACCTCTCTGGTGAAGAATGCTTTATCATCTGTGATACTTAACTCATGATGGGTCAAAGCACATCTGCGAACACACGTTACATGCAACATTCAAAATGAATTGACCAACTACTAATGATATATAGAGATGCAGGTGAGGAACTGGGAGACCTACCTACACCACTGAAGTTATATTAAAGGTCTATTTTTTCCCCTTTACATTTTGCTCTTGAGAAATGTTAGCCACGGTTTCTGGCATAGTGCATGCAAACTCCCTGTGGCTGATAGATTTTTCCGCTTAGAGCTGATTCATTTGAAATCCACAGAATGTGTAATGCTCTGCACGGACAGTGTCCTCAAGAGGGTGATTGATCTTTCACAGGGAAATTTGCTTTGTGCTTAAATAGCATACAGTCTGGCTGGTCTGTTAATTTCAATAGCAGTAGTTTCCCTCTTGTGTTGAGTAGGTATGTCTTTTTTAAGAGAGCTGTGTGAGATGGCTCCTTGAGTAAGTGTCCAGTAAGTTACTCTGAAACTCTTCCCCCTTCCTAGCCCAGTGCTGGCTGCATGCTGTTCCTATAGTCCACAATAGCTGCAGCATTTAACACATACACCACTGAACAAGCTACTTTGTGTGATTTGTTACTGGCTCTTGATTCAGCTACATTGATAATTATCTGCTTTGAAGTGGCTACAGGCTTGGGGTGCTTGTTCTCTGGCTCTTAGTCAAACTGCAGTAATGCAGTCCATAGCCATTAATCCAAAGATGACTGTAAATTAAAAAGCAAAAAAAATTCCTAAAAGCCAAAAGCCTGGATGGTACAGTGCTATCATTTGAATTTCCTGAAATATGTAGATATAAATATCAGCCTATATTTATAAAGATAGCAAATGGATAAGATGAAAGGGAAACCAGAGTTTCATATCTTTGATTTATCTCAGATATCACCAAAAATAAATTTTTGTTCTGAGTGGCTGTCAGAGTTGCCCCCGCCTTGCACATACACGTAATTGCCTAGTTTTCAAATCAAGCCTTGTTAACATGATGTGGAACATGTATGTGTGCTTTACCTTGCTCAAATGGAATATTGCATAATAGTACTGAATGACAACCATACTGTCAGCTATATTTTTTCCAGAATAAAGTATTCAGCAAAATATAACTGTCTAGGCATCTCTGCTGCCTCTTACTGCAGAAGGTTGTGGAGCTTATGAAAATGCTGCAATGCAGCAAGTGTACTACCACTGATTAAAAGTATATTTTTGTTGTTGTTGTTGTTATTTCCTCCCCCTTCTGCAAGCTTGTGGGTGGCATTTTAATCAAGTTCTCATGGTAACAAACATAATTTAAAAGCACTGAAGCCTACAAAATTGGGATTTTTTCTGTATGTGTTTGAGGTGGGTGTTAAGTCATTACAACTGCAGTTGATGCTGATTATTTCAGTGTTTCTGGTGCAGAGATGACAAGGGAAGTAAAATGGAAGGAGGTGTTGCTGAATGCAGAAAATCTTCGTCATCCTTTTTACCAGGTTCTATTGTTGTCTTTTCTTTTTAAAGAGGTGTAATTAAATTAATGTGTAATGTACTCCTTACGTTGTTTTTTAATTCCTTTAGATGTATTCTGCCATCACAGGTATGTCACATTTGTAATTCCTGAGAGAGGCAATTTTATTGACAGGTGTTTTGATTTATTATCACAAACAGGAGCCCCCATCAAAACACACATGAAAATGCATGAGAAAACCATGGAATGATGTATGAAGTTGTCGTTTATATCCATATGTACAAATAGATACAGAGAAAAGCAGCAAGAACGGGTTAAAATGAAATTGGAGAGGATCTGAATTGAATGCTTCGCTTTCTGTTAATGAATTGATCTTGAAAGCACCACATGGTTAAAACATGCTAACTCATGGAAATGAGGCAATTGTGCCTCATGCCTAGATGGTCTGCTGCTTTGCCATGTTCAATTGCGTTTGATGTTTTCTATATTATGAATTCACTTAATGAATTTATACTGCAGTATATTTATAGTCCTGCAGATACGCACTGAACAAGGGAATGCAAGTCAATAATCCTGTGTGGGTGTCAGAAAATGCAAGATACAGCTCACTTAGCTGCTAAGAAAGAGGTTGATTTACAGTGAGTAAATGTATTGGCTATTTCCTGCTCTTATATATGTGTGGAAATGAAGTTTCAGTCATGATTATTTTTAATTTTTTTTTTTACTACAGCCTGCCTACAGGGGATTAACAGTGTAGGATTTAACACCACTGTAACACCCCGAATGTCCTTATCTAGCTTGCCTGCAGAACTACAACCTTGTCTCAGGAGCTGTATGTCAGGGGTGATTAATGCACGCTGATGATCTGACAAGTCTGGCTCTGTCAGTAAGACCAACCCCACACCTTGAGAAAAGTATTGGAAGTAGAATTTACAGAAATACCAGGATTGCCAGTAAGACAGAATGCTGCAGTTAGGGGTCAGCAAAGGCCAGAAATGTCTCAGGTATGGGGAAGAAAGCTCTCCTTGTCTCCCTGGCCTTCCACACAGGTATTGGTCTGCTATGCAGCAAGGCCAGACTGCTCTGTTCTTACTCTTCCTCAAGAACATGTTTAGTGTATAAAAATCCAGTTGTGTCACTTCCTGTCTAATTTGACCTTGTGTAAACACAACGATTTGCAGAGATGGGGCTGTCTAGGGGTCTTCATATATTTTCCAGCATGGCTACAGCACTGGGCTTTGCTGCTGCCTCCCATTTTTATGGTCTTTTAACTTCTTTGTTCAACAATTGCTGAAATGGAAAAATGGATGTTAGGAATGTGATGGGTTTTTTTTTTTACCTGGATTTTGAAGAGCTGGAGGGAGAAATATTTTAATGCCATGTTTTCAGAGCATTTTTCCTGACTGTTCTCCGTACCACTGAGAGCTGGTCTGGGAATTTGAGCAGAACACTGTGAATGCAGTACTGGTCCTCCCTAACGTGAAGTCCTTCTGTGTCTTTCTTGCCACAGAAGATTGTTCTGGCCTGATAAGAAGAACACTGGACACTGTTCACAAATCTTCCCATTGATTTTGGAAATCTTTCAAGTTAAGACCTCCTGGAATTCTGAACAGGTAAACCAGTAAAGAAAGCAGTGAAAGGTCAAGAGCCGAAGAAAACAGAGCCATGTTGGTTTTTGTAATAGAAAACAGAGACCAATGAAATATGGAGAGAACTGATTATTCCATAAGTTCCTGTCACCTTTGTGTTCCTTTAGTAACGATAGAAAGAAGTCTTCTATTTAAAAATTATAGTCTCAATAGTCATTTCTTGCTCTGGAGAAAGGAAGAATACCAGCCTCATTTCAGAAGCTGCAAATGGTTATGAGCAATGCTCCTTGGAAGCAGTACAACAAAGTAAAGCGCAATATATTCTTCAAAGCAGCACATCATTTGAATGGTTGATCTTTGAAATATCAACTGTATCTTTTAAATGGTAATTTTTTGTGCTTGATCACAGGCTTTATGTCTCATATAATGATGTGAGTATTGTAGTCCTTATTAGCCTGATGTTAACAATTCCCATTTCACCAAGTAAAGCCCCCCTAAAATGTTCAGAAATTCAATGAAAATTGAAATGCGTCGAGGATTGCAGTTTTGGAGTATCCTCCCACATCAAATCCTTCTGAATCAAAGAAGATGCCTCTTCGAAGGACAAGTAAAAATTTGCTTCAAGAAAAATCTCCTGACTTTTTTGATATTCCCAGAGAACACTGACAAAGCACCAGAGTAAATCCTCACTGAAAATCTATGCTGACTGGCATGCTCACAGTAGGGTTTGATCCTAGCAGTGCTTCAGAGAAAGAAGCTTTAGGGTTTTATTCTTCTAGTTCGTGCTGCAGCCTAGCTCATATAGTGTTTCAAACTGGTAACAGCTAAAAAGACAGCAGTCCTTCTTTTTATAATGTATAAGTATTGTGGGGTTGGGTTGTTTTTTTTAAAAGTGAGTTTCTAATTTTTTTTCTTTTGATAGTATATATGTAGGGTACCCAGTGATGCTGGAAAATACCTCCATACTGTACCCTGGAAAAACACACCCAAATTCCAGCTCAGCCTGATACAGTGCAGAAATGGTGTATGGGGTGGGAGGAAACTTTTACAATTTGTAAATTGATCAGGAAGTCTCCATGTCTGAACCAATATTTTGATCTGTGAGGATTTAGCACTGGCCATACGGGTGTTTCAAAGACCGGTGTGAGGTTAGACATGGGCTGTATGCTGAGGCACATCCTCTCTTGTGCCCAGAGAGGTGATAAGAGAGGAATAAGGCTGGACACTCTGGTGCACGGGCAGTTAGTTTGTATCTTACCAAGTTTGTACCTGATTCTTCGTGGGTACATTCTTCACTGCTTTGTAGGGGTCCCCAGCATTTGATGTGGGGACTCTTTTGTTCCACATGGCTTAAATCTAAATGCAGACAAATGAATGGTTATTTATCGCTTCAGAACATATTTGGAGGTAGAAAAGTAGCTGGACTTCAGAAGAAGGTGCCCTGCTGTTCTGCATGTGGTCTGTCCTGTAGGCTCTGGGGAACCTCAGTATGACTTTTTGGGCTACAGCTTGGGTTCTGGTCAGGACCAGCCTCAGTTCAGGACTCAGACTGAATAAGTTCAGGTCCTTTTGCACCTTTGAGACAAGATCTGGGACAAGTATCTTGCTGCCTGTTACTTAGCACTAGCTTACTGAGAGAAGAAATTGAGGGGGATCCCATCAGGGTGTGTGCTACTTTGGATTACTGGGACCTACCTGGGCAGGGTGGCTCAAGCTTGGACATATAGTGATGGCAGTGCCAGAGGAAAGGACCAGAAGTTATGCGATCCACAGCAGGGGACATGAACGCTGCATTACCCTCAGCAAGAGAGACCCAGAGAATTCAAAGCTATTCCCTTTGCAGTTGCAGCATCCAAGCTGACTCTTCCCCAGAGCCACTCCAGCAGCAGCAGGCATTTGGGCAGGAATAGAGCTCAGCTCCAAATAGCAGGCAGCTTTCTACTGATGAAGAAGGTTAGTAAAGCCTATGAGAAGCCTTTGTTGAGAGCTCTTATACTTTCTCCTAACTGAAACTGGAAAAGTCTTTCCAGGTCTCTTTACACTCTGTGCTCCAAATCTAACCGTCAGACTCTGGTCTTCGGTGCTGCCAGAGCGTCACTTGCCGTCACTATGGGTACAGTGATCTCATCTGCTAGTGCATCTCTGAGCATGACAGGAGCATCCCTTCACACACAGTTTGTGGTGTTATAGGTTAGGCTGCCAGATAAGGAGGCTTTCTACCTTCCATTATATAGAAGACCTTGATTCTATTTCCACTTTGCCGAACTTTTTGTGGTTTTGGCTACAGTTTTCCCCCAGCAGTCAGGCTGGTCTTCCACATGTGTTTTGGCCCAAGCTGCCCTTTTCAGGAGCAAGGCTGCCTTCCTGGGCTGGGTTGAAGAAGCCAAGTTTGCTGGTTTAACTCAAGATTTTGTCTGTGAAGTTCTTTAGTATCCTCATTGTTGAGTAGGGAACGACACATCTTTTGAAAGCTCACTGAGTGTCAGGAGAGACTTGCTCAAGCCTCTGTTGCTTTCAGCCTCCCTGAGCTTGACCAGCCCAGTTTATGTCATGTCATATATCACTGTGTTGAAAAAAAAAAAAAAGCAAGCTGGTTCTTTGGGAGAGGAGACAGTCTGTGCTTTCAAATGCAGAGGCAGACAGAGTTAGAAAGCATGGCCAAGAACATGTTGGAAGCAGGGGATCAAGGGCAGAAGAGACAGTTCTAAGAAACGATGTGTGGGGAAAGGTGATAATGGGTAAGCAACAAGATGGAGATAAGCTGTAGGGAAGGTCTGGGAAGAAAGTCTGGGAAGTAAAACTGGAAGTTAAGAGGAACAGGAATGAGGGAATTACTGCTTGGGCTGAATCCTACAGGAGAGAATCTGAAAGTGGACTTTGGTGTGAGGAGGATAAAGATTTTAAAGTCTGCAGAGGTGAAAGCTGTAATCTGGACAGCAAACATGGACAGGGCCTGAGTGAGGGACTGAAGCCCCCAGGGGCAATACCTGAGCTGGACTGGGAAGCAGATGCAGTGGAGGCTGAGATAATCTAGGCAGACGGAATATGAAGAATAAAATATGTTTATTGAACTAGGCAGTAGCTTTTAGTACATATGCAGAAGGGGACCCCGTTACGATTCTGCAGTCATCTCTCATTTCTTTCATAGGCAAACTCCTGAGGTGTAACCTTGCAACCTTAATGTCATTTCGCATCGCTTTGTATGTGTGATATATGCTGATGCACCTCTAGATAAAATCTAGTTTTTAACAGATACTTCTTTTTCTCTTTTCACGTTTTTGGCAGTCTTTAATATGTTCTGTCAACAAAAGCAGAAAAAACCCCAACTTTCCATTCCTAAACAAATAAAGTTCAGCACTACTCAGATGTGTATATTTAAGTGGCTGCCATGGCTGGATTTTGTTGCTGTCAGATAGACAGTGATTAATTCTGTAAGTTTTGTGCCCTGAGCTTTCAGAAATACACTTCTTTTCATCCTGAAGCCCGGCAGAAGTCTAGCAGTAATAATTAGCAAGCCATAAAAATCGACCTGATTTTTGGGAACCACTGAAGGATGCAAAGAGACATTTCTGTTCAAGGAGCCAGGAACAAAAGCATGTGTTTACTGACCCAGTCATGTCAGACCTAAATTTTGAGGGAATCCCAAGTGATAAGTGTTCTGCAGTTTGAATACTGCCTATTCATTCAGCCCTTCTAGCAGAGTGAATGAATCATGTTTTCAACCAGACAGGCCCTCTGGGTCAGAGTTGAGGTCAGTGGTGGGGCATGTCTTTCAGACTGCGTGCCCTAAATGAAAGAGAAAACATACAAGACTTTGCTTACGCTGTTGCAGCTTCAAGCATCTCATCTATAAAATATTTACATATAGTATCTCAGGAGACCTCTTAGAAGTAGTGGCTCTGGCTACATAACCAGGTCCTTCTGGAAGGGCCATCTGTCTTCCTAGTTGCTGATGCACTTTTTCTCCTCAGCGTCACCCCTACCTACCTCAGAACACTTTTCTCAGCTGATCTTCTTGTTGATGTCCCCAACCCAATCATTGTCTCAGTGTCGTCGTGTGCTGTCTGTAGACTTTTAGCATGAGGTAGTCAAGTTGATTCTGCAGAACAGGTTGAAAAGGAGCACCTCCTTTCTTCATGTGGTGAACCCACTCCACACAAGTGGCAAGACGTAGTGTGCAGAACCTGGTTTCGCTGCATCAGCAGAGGAATCTGGAAGAACATGTACCTGGGATGTAATGTCGTGTTTCAGTTAGACGCTTATCAGACCAACAAAGCTGTTCATTTTCTAGAGCCTGGCTGTGCAATAGGCACTTTTCAATTACAGTGTAATACAGTCTATGTCACAGAGTGTATTTTCACTTAGAGTTTCTTAAACATTGGAATGCTTAGCAAGGAGTTGTGACATTCCATCACACTTGATGAGGAAGGGTCATCTTTAAAAAATCAATGACAAGAAACCATGCAATTATTTAAAGCCAATATTAAAACAGCAAGTAAAACTTGTAAGCTGCATTAGATCTAGATTTATTTACATGGTACAAATATTCATTTCCCAGAAAAGGCTCTAAAATTGAGAAAACAGGGAGAAATAAGTGGAAGAAGAGTTCAGCAGTTGGCTTTTGAATGTATGTAACTTTTATCATACACCATCTCCTGCACAGTGTAATTCCCTACAGTGGAGAGAATTGCCATTCATTTACAGGGTGCCTGTCACCAGTGAGTTCTGTGTGATGCCCCGTAACTCTTTGTGGAGGGTAATTGTTTTCTCTCCTTATCTTCTCTCTGCTGCATGTATATTTATAAATGTCTTTCCCAGGATGAAGAGTCATAGCTTTTCTAGTCATACCTTGCACAGAGGCTTCTCCAGATCTTTTATCATCCTCATTGAGCCTTCTGTACCTTTTCCAAGTCTACTTTATTTCATTTGTGATTAATACTTAATGCTCTCAGGCATCCTAAACCAACAGCAGCATTAGTGCTGTTGAAAGACTTTGCAAAAGGAAAAATAGAGAGAAATTCAAGATAAATCATATGATGGATCCTGAGTATCTCTCAGAAAACACATCAGAGGCACTTGAATGCATAAATGCATGCATGAATTTTCTGTGTCCATTGGTGCTCTGCATTTCCTATATCCTGTTGTGGTTTTTGTGTCCTGCTCTCCTTTTAATGGAGGTCTCTCATGGCACTCCATGGAAGGACACAGACAGCTTGCTTACTCTGTCCAGAAAGTCACCTTGTGGGTAGCTTCTGTATGCACTGCTTGTATTGGAAGGAGCGTGATGATCTAGATCCTTATGGGCATTTAGGCACCTGGCTCTGATGGAAATCAGCAGGTCTGTGTCACTGGGGACTGTGCATTGAGAACATGCTGATGTGATATTGAAGCTTTGTGGAGCTTCTTGCCTCTTCATGTGGAGCAGCTCGTGCTGGCCACTGCTTGTGGCAGGAGTCTAGACTGGATGGTTTGATTGGAGATGGCAAATCCTGGCTTCTCTCCTTCCCCCTGGCTGTCTCTTTATATCAAAATAAGCATCAGCCCCATGGCTTGAGTTTTTTCCAGACTTTTTCCTCAGTTAGTGAATTTGTTCATCAGTCACATCTTATCATTCTTGACGTGCACTTTCTTCATACAATGCAACTTTCTTCCCCTTCCTTACTTCCTCGCCCTGGGCTTGTTCTTCACCTCCCACAAAACTCATTCATTCTTCACCTTATCCCAGGAGAATGCCACTGACTTTGCACACATGCATCAGCCCCTTAGCACAGGGTGGGAAGAAAATGGTTGGTAGCAGAATATGGTTACACCCAGCCTGTAGCAAAAATAAGGTAATTGCATATACCTGTGAGAGCCTGGGGAGGAAACCAATTTCTGAAATAGGTCTTTTCTGTGACAGCAAGTCCTGCAATTAAGATTTTAGGAAGGCTGAATGATTCCCTGTCCCCCAGAGATCAGTACTGAGCCTAGGCCTATTCAAATCTCTATTGATATCCTGGATGATGGGATTGAGTCTACCCTTAGTAAATTCACGGATGACACCAAGTTGGGGGTGAGTGTTGATCTGACAAAGGGTAGGAAGACACTGCAGAGGGACCTGGACAGGCTGGGTCAATGGGCTGAGGCCAACAGGATGAAGTTCAACAGGACCAAGTGCAGGATCCTACACTTTGGCCACAATAACCCCCTGCAGCGCTACCGACTGGGGGAAATGTGGCTGGGGAGCGGCCAGGCAGAGAGGGACCTGGGAGTGCTGGTTGACAGCTGGTGGAACACAAGCCAGTAGTGTGCCCAAGTAGCCTGGAAGGCCAATAGCATCCTGGCTTGTACCAGGACCAGTGTGGCCAGCAGGAGCAGGGATGTAATTCTGCACCCGTGCGGTGAGGCCTCACTTCGAGCACTGTGTGCAGGGCTGGGCCCCTCACTGCAAGATCTTGAGGTGCTGGAGAGGGTCCAGAGGAGAGCAACAAGGCTGGGGCCGGGACTGGAGGGAAAGTCCTGTGAGGAAAGGCCAGAGGTGCTGGGGGTGTTCAGCCTGGAGAAGAGGAGACTCAGGGGCGACCTTATCACTCTCTGCAGCTACCTAAAGGGAGGTTGTAGTCAGGTGGGGGTCGGCCTCTTCTCCCTAGCGACTAGTGACAGGATGAGAGGGCACGGCCTGAAACTGCGTCAGGGGAGGTTTAGGTTGGATCTCAGGAAACACTTCCTCACGCAGAGGGTGCTCAGACACTGGGATGCACTGCCCAGAGAAGCGGTGGAGTCACTGTCCCTGGAGGTCTTTAAGGAAATACTGGATGTGGCACTAAGCCATGGTCTAGCCTATGTAGTGGTGTTGGGTCAAAGGCTGGACTTGATCTCGGAGGTCTTTTCCAGCCTCAGTAATTCTGTGATTCAGTGAGTTGATTCCTTTTCATGCTTTAGATACCTTAATTTTCTTAAGTCAAGACCCAAAGGAGTTAAAAATGAAACTTTTTAAATCAAAATCACTACAGTTAAAATATAAGCCAGAGCACATAAACTCTTTCTATGTCACTGCACATCTCAAGACCTTAACTGAAGCGTTTTCAAGAGAGAAACTTCCTCTGAACGCGAGCGTTGCAAAATCAAGTCCTGTGGCTTCAGGTTCCTTCAGTACAGGTCCTGTTCTCCCTGCCCTCCTACCCCTGTGCTTGAATAGGCTGAAGGAATGGCTGCTTGCTTTCTTTTCTTTCATAGGCAGGAGGGTTGGTTGAGTAAAGATTTGGCAGGGAAAAGCTACCACATGATAAAATCATATCCCAAATATTGTGATTTTACTGTCTAGAGCATTTAAGAGCACAAAAGGTTTCTGGGTATTCTCATTTCCAGAAAGGGAGAGAGTATTTTATTTGCCTAGGTATACAGTAATGGGTCATATGAGTGGGTGGCTGAATGTGGGTGGACAGCGTACTTTTAAGTCATGCAAACATAATGGTATATTTAAGTTGAAAGAAGTCTCTTTTTTTGGTTAGGAAATAACGTGAAGGGATGAAATAATCCTAGCACTTCTGTAGGACCAAGGTTTTGCAGCACAACAGTCACTGCTAGGAAAGAAAATTCTAGCACTAGCTAATCCATGGCAAGTTTGCTGTAAATAAAAAAGCAAGTAAACTTGGCAAATAGTTTTTTTCCCAATCAGTTTTCCAACTCTTTGTTTCCTTAGTTCTGTTTATTTATTTAGAGTTAGATGCTTTGTGCTGCAGTTAAAAGCATTGGCTTCTGTTGGATGTAATGGGTTCCTGGGCCCCTACCTCTAAGATTTTCTGACCGTGAAACTGAGAGTCAGAGACACGTAAGTGAGTCTTGATGGAGGGACCTCAGAACAAGCTTTCTTCTGTCTGATGCTGTTTTTCAGCATGAATAAACAATGTCTCTGTTAGACAGTAAGATACTTCTGCTTCCACTGTGTGCCTGGCATGATTGCCTGGTGTGTCTGAGTGTTGTGAAGTGAAGCTAAAAGTGCTCTCAGCAAAAGAATGATCTGCTGCCCTTGACCTGGGGAGAAAACATTTTCATGTGAGCATCAATTTTTACTCAAAAAGGAATAGCAAATGGCCTTGAAGATCCATTCCTGTTACCATCTCCATACTTCATTTTCACATCAACATCTTGGCGTTGTCTGTTCAGTTGTGGAATAATTGACTGTATTCCTTTGCTTCAGCATTTGGAAGGACAGAATTAAGTTGGGATAGCAGCTGGATCAGGAAGTCTACCCCTGGAGTCACTGAACTACGCCTTTTCAGGGGTTCATGGCCTTGGAGAGGGCATGAAGAGCTGGAGTGTGATGCAAGTGCTGCATTGCAGATTTCTGCTCTAGGCTGGTTCTCCTGCATATATTTACAGGGAAGAAATTGCCAGAAATCAGCCCGGGGCATGCTTTTTACCTTTTGTTGTAGCTGACGTGATGATGCTCCCAAAGATAGAATCTGGATATTTTCAAAGATTGTACTGTAGCAGGGGTGGAATTAGTTTTAAAAGTTAGATAAGACCTTTGAAAAATCAAAAAAGGCAGACACATTTGTGGAGGCAGCATTTTATTTTTCTAATGAAAAGCTCACTGAGTAAAGTTAAGATTGTGTGAAAATGTGTCATGCTTGATGAGATCTTGGTGAAAGTGGGAGAAATGAGGCATGTGAAAGTAATTCATGTATGCAGAGAAGGAAAAGACGCACCATTGTAGTTAAAGTGCTTATTCTGGATAAGTGAGATTTTATTGTGAGTTTTTGCTTAGATGTTAAGTTTGTAGCATCTTTCTGCTAACTGGTCTGATTTGCCTCACTTGCATGCAGAGTAGCTCCACTGAGGCTGGCAAGAGCACAGACCTGTCTTACATGGAGAATATGCAAGTAACATATTAGCATAATTAATTAATTCCTTGCTACCTGATCTGAGCTGTCATCCATCATGGGTCTCTTGAGAGAAGAGATGCAACAACAAAACAATGCATCTTATCAAGGTCAATGTGTGCAGGAAAAAAATCCTGCCCAATTTCAGCCTTTTCATGAACTGTCTTTCCCAAATACAAGTATTGATTAGTGTGACTTGGGAGCACAGGAGGCACATAGCTATGCAGCCTGTTTGCAGTAGCCGTGGCAAATACACAGTTTAAAAGTATGAGCCCAAGAATTAGGAGATTGTAAACTGGGTAGTGTGTGCTGCTGTCACCTTCTGTACCGGTGATAAATAAGCAGAAGGTGACTTTGTTTCAGCCTTTTATAAGCACTGAAATTTATAATGGAAGTGACAGTGGGGAGGAGAACCAAGCATTCAATGTTCGTTCCTATCTGCCAGCCAGGGTTTGTTTCTGACAAGATTTCAGCTGGCCAAACTTGCGAAATGTTGGCAGCCACCAAGCTCTTTGTGTGGTGTATTTGTGAGTATTTCTAGTAGTCCTACCTTTTTTTTTTCCCAGCCTGCAATGCCTGTATCAAGTTATATACTACTTCTTCTCTGACTATTGAAGAATTTTTCCTCTTAAGTAGTTTTTAGCGCCCTTGTCTTATATAGCCCATCCTCCAGCTCAGCTATGGTGTTGTCATGGATTTTCAACTGTCTTCTTGCCGAGGTTTCAAGCAACCACTATGGTAAAAGGGAAATATAAAAAAAAATAAAAATTGTTTCTTCTGTTGGACATGTTTCCTGGATGCTATCTGAATCTCCTTTTCCCTTCAAAATCATCTCCTTAAACTAAGGGTTTCCACTTAGCTTTTTGAAAATGTATTTGTAGTAAGTGGGGAAAATCTTTTATAATTGCCTTGGTAGTGAAAAACAGACTGTAAACATCCAAGTAAGGACTGAATTTGGTGTATATTTCATTAAGTCCTATTCATATTGTGGAAGAACCAAAGTGTACCATGTAGAAAGATCTAATTTCTAGTTAGATTATTGTAGTGCTTTGAAAAGCAAGGAGATTCAGAGAGGAAAGCTGTGGGGCGGGTGACAGAGCATTTCAGTGGGGAAAGACCACTTTGGTGTGCGCACCCTGAGGAGTCCTGCATAGGAAACTAGTGAGCTGAATTCCCCCAAAAAAGCCCCAAGAGGGCAACTGCTGCTTTGAACCATCACACCCCAAATAACTTTGTCTGTGCACAGCCCTTGGACATGGTGCTGTTGATTTATGGTGGGTTTTGTGCTCCTCCTACACTGAGGGTGAGAAAGCCAATGTAGCCACAAGTGCTGGTGAATCTTTTTCTCTGCCAGGATTGTTAAGTCAGGGCCTTGGCACTGGTCATTTAGATGGTTGCTGGCTAATGGCTGCGGAGCCTCCTGTTTCAAACAAGCCTGGCAACTGCAATGCCTTCTCTAAAGTGCACGGAGAGGGCTCATGATGCCCATTTGAAATTGTGCTTGGTGGAAAAATCAATGCAGTGTGTCTGATGCTGAGGTGCTCCCCTGGGAGCAATCCCGTCCTTGTTCAGGACTCGTTTCAGCAAGTCTGGCAACAAAAGACTCCACTGAGAGATCTGGGAGTCCTCTGGCTGCCAGGAAATATCCCAGCTTCACGGCAGCACTCCTTCCATCCTCCAATCCCTCCGGCTCCCAGAAGCAGGAGAAATCTCAGGTAGGATTGAGCAGGGGCTGCTTTCTCTGTTTACTTAGCAGGAGAAGACAAGAATGTCATGGTGCCTCATCTTAAAATTTGCAGCAGCATTGCATTGTGTGCAATTTAATCCAGAGGGACTTGTGTTTCTTCATGTTGGCGCCTTTACTGACTGGTATTGGTTCTTTAGTGCTTTTGCCATCTTTGTCATGGACCATATTTATTGATAATAAGTTTTTACCTTATTTCTTCTTTCAGATATCACTTACAGTTGTCATGGTGCTGTTGCTATGGTTACCATCTCCTTCCCTAGCTAAAATGCCTTTCCTCTCTCCTGTAGGAAGCAATTATGATTAGTGATAGATGAGGGTGTGTGAGGGTGTTTGATGAATAGTAAATGGTGTAAAAATGCATCTTTGTGGATAGAAACAGTTTGTCAAAAAGGGGGGGTGGTGGAGCAGGAAGGATTGTGCAGGAATTCTGTTCTTTTAGCTACAAGTGAACTCTATGGTAGATGATTTCTTTGCAGGCAGAAGCTGCTGGTATGATGATTTCACTATTGCAAGAGAGAAGGGTGTCTGGCTTTAGGTTTCTGGAGTTTGAACAAGTTGACGCAGTCCCTAGGCATGGGAGAAAAGGTAGCCCTGTGTGCCAGGCAGCCATGTGTCTTGGGAAGGGAGCATGCAATGGCAGGATGCCTCAGGTGCACTCTGCTTTCCAGCAGCCCAGAAAAATCATAGGGTGTTGGGAGATTGGAAGAGATTTTAAAGATCATCTCGTTCCAACTCACTGCCATGGACAGGGACACTTCTACAAGACCAGGTTGCTCAAAGTCCAATCCAGCCTGGTTGACTGCCTTCCCCAGGGAGGAAGAGGTGTGCCAGTCAGGACCTACAGCTCATGCGTTCACCTGCTCCTATATTCTGCAGCAGGACAGACCTCCTTGCTACCGATGGAAATGCAACTAGTGCTGCATCTCTGCCCTCCTGCACACCGGCTGGGTGTACTGCCTGGCTCAGCAGGATTTGTTACTCAATACAGAGCAGGGGTGCTTTATTGTACTCATATTTGTCCAAGTGAAAGCATTCCCCTTCATCAGGAGCTGTGCGGCCCAACCGCAGGAAATTCTGAGGGTGGTTTAAAGCTCTGCACCTGCAGGGCAGGGCACTGCAGAATGGAGCAGAGGAGTGGGGAGTATGAGCTGCCGCTCCTCTGACTCTCTGCTCGCTCCCTGCCCTGACAGTGCTGCAGGTCTGATCAACTGTTTCAGAAGCTGCAGCCATCCCTGATCCTCAGCTCTGGCAAGGATGCAGGTTGTGGTAAATTCTCTTCATCTTTCCATAGCGAGCCTGCTTTTTTCAGCCTCTAGTCCAGGCACTATCCATTATTTTTCATCTGTTTTGTAATCCAAGGTACAATCAAAATTTTGATTTTAATCAAAAATATTTTATACAAAGAATATATGACTGGTGACTGTTTGTAAAGTAGAAAAGGAAAAGCCTTTAAAACCCACCAAATGCTAATACAGGTGCCAGGAAATGAACACTGCATGCATTTTTAACAGATGCAAGGTGGTATTTAAGAGGATAGACTTGCTCATATTGTCTAGGATCTAACTGCGAGCTAATATCTCAAGCAGTGGACAAGTAAGAAATAAATCGTATTAGTAATAAATTACCAGAGAAACTTGTTCATCCTTTATTAGGCTTGAGAGGTAGAGTGGTTCAAATTGAGAGGATATGTAATTCTGTCTAATGATATGCCGTATTACTAGAATTACAGCACTTAGACATTTAGCTTCAAGTGGTAACTTTTGTTAATCGTTTAGTGGCTTCTGGACCATGACTGAGCATTTTAAGACAGACAGAAGCTAAGATGGTCCCTGTCAGATGCCATGAGACTTTTTCCCCACCCATGCTGTTTGCTGTGATTCTTTTTGATCAGTGTGAAGCACACTGCTCACATCTGAAAATAATCCAATTAATTTGGAAGAAGATGTGTCTTAGCAGAAATGAAGGAGTGAAATGTGAGTGTGATGCTCTTCATTTGTTCGTGGCATCCAAACTTGTCCCTCTTGTTTTGTAAATACTTGGAGAATCTGTGAAGACAATAGTGCTGATAGAGTTTGGGTACCACATAGTACAGATTTAGCTTTAGCATGGTGACAGGAGGTTATTTCAATTTTTCCATCCAGATTTTCAACCTTCTCTCTCTTGTTGCTTTTATGTCATCCTCCTGCTACCTAGCCATATTCCTCAGCTTTTCTAGACATAGTTGTCAGAAAGTTAAATTTACGGTCAAATTTCCTTGGGACCTCTTAATCCACGGTGCCTGATATTTAATATTCAGACATATCATCTCACCTGGCCAATTGGTACGTGGACATCAATTAACGGCTTTTTCAGTCATGTTACTTAACAGTTTGAGTTATATTGCATCCTATTTGTATACGGTTTGGGCTTTTTATGTCACGGAAGGATTTTTATTTTTTTTTTTTAGTAATTCATTTTAGAGACAATTTCATGTTTCTCTACTTCTTGATGCCCTGAATTTATGAACACTGCACATCATAAATTTCTTTTCTCTGAAAGAAGTTATATGAATTCCTTAAATTTCATTTAAAAGTCTCTTTAAGGCAGTCTTATTCAGGAGATTTGGAAGCTCTGGATGCCTGAGGCCCTGCTAACCACACCTTGGCACCCCCGCTTGCCTCCATGGAGCAGTCTCCCTCTTTCTCCTGGCTCCGAACTCGGGAGCCAACTCAATGCTATGATGTATCTGAGCTAAATAGTCCTCTGGGAAGCAGGATTTGGCCCTGCAGCCATACAGGGGCCCCTTCCTTTGCCCTCTCCCTCCCACTGATCTCAGGATCTGGCCATGCCTTCTCCCAGGTTTATATTTTCTTTTGGAGCAGTCTGTAGTCTCTCCTTTCAGGAACCTCCAGTGTTATTTTCTCCTCTGAGTTGGAATTGTAGTTCTTCTTCCATGTAAGCAGATGACTGTTTCTCTTAGCTAATGAATTAGCTTCCCTGAAATCAAATAGCCTCATTTCACTGTGAATGGCCTCGTAGGCGCAGGAGTAGGTAATGACATGACTTGAAGGTAGGAAGGCAGGGTATTTGCAAAATCCTTCAGTATTAGCCTAATTCTGTTCTCTTAAAAAGTGAAATCTGTAGCAAATTCATCTGCTTACATGCAAAGGCAATGTTAATATAATGTTAAGATGATTCTGCAACATGTACTCATATATAGAAGGACAGCTAGCATGACAGGATGTTTAAATCAGTATTATCTTGGGTTTTTCTTATCACAGTCCCATGCTGTATTACTGTGGGTGATTTGTTGCATGTTGAGTTCAACACCAAGTGCTTTGTGTGTCAGGCTTGGTTCAACTCAGCCCTGGCAGCAGAAGGTAGTGTCACATAAAAGAGCGTATGGCTTAAGAAATACATGTACAGTGCCTGCGAAAGGAGAAGGTTACTGCAAAGTTGAACCACACGTTCCCCGCGAGGTTTGTCCCCATGTGTTAATTCCAGGGGTTTTTATTAAAGCGTTTTCTGTCTCTATATGTTCCCAAATGGCTGAAAAGGATGGGGGAATTTTTTGCCATCACTTCTGTTAGAAGTTATTCGTTTAGAAGGCAGAATGTCCAGTTCAGATCCATAATGCCATTCCTGGTGTACTGCCTGAGTTACAGAGACAAAGATTTAAGGTCTGTGAAGTGTCTCTTCACTGCTATTCCATTACTGCTGGCAGCTGCTGGTGGAGCATGGTCTCTGCGGACAGGGAGTGGCCAGGGTCTCAGCAGCATCTTCCATGTCAATCTGGACAAGGAAAGCCTTTTGGGGAGGGACCCAGAAGTGTGTCAGTATCACTGATGTGGTCTGTGGTGCTGAACAACACCTGCAAGATCCTTCTGCTCTCATACGTCGATTTTGCACAGCTGGCTTTGATCAGACTTCAAGGTGAGGAACACACTGAGGGAGGAGTGCTTCCACAATCCCAAGCTGTGCAGCTCACACAAGCTTGTACTTGTGCCCTGTGGCATACTGACGTGGTGTCACCATGATGGCTTTGGCTTTGCCAAAGCGTTGGTGCAGCCAAGGCTGATACAGCCCTCGAACACCTCCGCCCTTGCCTCGGTCACCCTCTCACTGCCACTAACTTCAGCTGGTGGAGGAGAAAAAGAGTGAGAACATATTAGTAAGATTACTGCTACATATTCTCCGATAATGGTGTCCTGCTCTAATGGGTAGGAAAGAAAGGCTTATAAATACTCAAATTAATTTTTAACTAAGAAAACATGACTTTTTAGAGGACTGGCTGTGACTTCTTTTCTGGTATTTTTTTAAAGCCCTCATTGCTGTTTATGCAAAGAATAAGGAAATCATGGTGGAAAGAGGAACTTTTTGCTTCCCTGAAGTGTTTCCCTAGATTGTCCAAGCTATTCCAGTTTTCTTTATGTACCTAATGTTATTTAAATTCTGCCAAAATATTTGTCCACTCTTGGTATTTCTGTGTCAATATTTAAATTAGCTGATTAATTTAATTCCATGGTATGCTAATGAAATGACAGAAAAACAGCTAACCTGATGGCAGAAAGCACACCTGTGTATTCTGGATTTGAACCTGAGCTGTGGATGAATCACCCCGTACAGCAGATAGTCATTGCTAAATTGCTGAGTACAAAGATGCATTGTGTGACTCACTCTCTGTGTTTCTACTACCATTATAAACTCTGAGAGCACTTGATGAATAACAGAGAAGCAAGAATGAATTCATCCATGTTTCACTCTGTAACCATCTATTATAAATACTGAGCCAAATTCTGCCTCCAGATACACATAGCTCTCATTGAAGCCTGCCCACTGTATTTATTTTTAAAGATAAAAGCACTTCTGTTACTTTCACAGAGGACTTCTGTGACACAGTCCATTGTAAGGATGTGAATATCCTTCCTCAAGAGCTTCAAGTGAAGCAGGGAGTGTCTGCCTGGAATGGGGAAGGGCACTTCAGGGATAATAGTCTCCAAACTACACTGATGCGATATAGTTCATCCCAGTGATTTTCAGTACCACATTCCCCACGCTCTGGTCTTGTGTAACCCTCCCTCCCCCTGCCGAGGCTCTGGGTTCCTCTCATGGGTGACCCAGGGGCTGAATGGCCGAAGCTGATGAGCAGGTTCCTACTGCTCCTGAGGCTCACTATCATTTCATAGAATGGCCTAAGCTGGAAGGGACCTTAGAGATCATTTTAATCCAGCCTCCCTGCCACCAGGGACGTCGCCTCTCAACTAGATCAAGCAACACATGGGGACCGAACGGGAATCGAACCCCCAGCCTTAGCGTTGTTAGCGCTGTGCTCAACTGACTGAGCTAACCGGCCCCCTAAAATTGAATCCAAAGTTGCCCAGCGTGTTCAAAGGGCATTGGATTGGTGGGGAAGGCCTTGAGTTAGGGTTTAGGGTTTTTTTGTTTGGTTGGGGTTTTTTTTGCTTTTCTTTTTTTTTGCCTTTTGGGGGTTTTTGTTTTGTTTTCATTTGTTTTTTTTTAATCTGAGCTTTCTCGGACTCTGTTCTGTCCTTGGACCCTGAGTGTTGGTAGCTTTGGATGTGTGCTACTCGTTCCTGTGTGGACAGAGATGTTTGTCCCATGGCCTTGTGTTTTGGAAAGGCCCTGATCAGAAAACAGACCTAGAGGCTGAGGGTCATCTCTTTGGTACATAGGAGATGGTCTTTGCCCACCTTGGTCTCTCCTTTGTAATTACTCAGTCAGCATTTCTGGTATGGGTTGAAATGGCTTCATTAAGGCTCTTGCTGTATGTGCAGAGTGGCTCACCCATGAGTCTGCCATCAGGGTAAAGGAGGCAGGGAAGGCAAAGAGATACGGAGCGTGTTTACTGGTTGTGTGGTTGATTGAGGCATGTCTCAGTGACACTGAGCTTTGTGATACTGCTCAGCCCGTCATTTTCATTACAGCTCAGAGGAAACACTGCATTTGAAGTTTCACCTACTCCCGCAGCCTTCACACAACTGGTTATCCCCAGGGAATGGTGCTGGGTCAGGAAAAGAGCAGATGGAGCTGTGCTTCCCAAAACACCATGGTTTCACCAGGGGGCAAAAGAGTTATTGGTACTTTTTAGCATGGAACTACAGTTTGAGTCACATATTTATTGTGAGTTAAATAAATTTTTCATGTTTCACTGTGATTTTTAAAGTATCTTTGAAAGCTGCTATTATTAAACAATAATATCCAGTCTGAAAGGGATTGAATTACCAATTGTGAATGATTATCTCACAAATAACAAGTTTTTTCTCATGTTTAGAGGTTTCTGGAAACTGATCTGACTCTGTGGAAACTAGTGGAGTTTTTCTGTTTTGGCTGGTTTTTGTTAAATATCTGCAGAGTATATGCACCGCCCAGTTTTGTGCCTTCTTTTCTAGACTGCTCAGCCTCTGTGATACGTGCTGGTTGACTGTATTCAGCTGATATCTTTTAGTTGGTGGTTTGGATTTTTTTCTCCCAGTGAACAAAAGGTGGCAAGTGCTTTTAGAAAAGGCCTGCTGGTTTTCACTTGGAAGTAGCTAGCTCAAGCCAAGCCTTTCTTCCCCCCCCCTCAGAGGTTATCTTGCTGTCAAAACACAGATTATGTTATGTTATCTTCCTAGGCTTAAATACTGAGGAGCTACTACTACATTTTTCTGTGAGGAGTAGTCAAAGCCTATAGCTTTTGCAGTGACTTTTTTTCCTGGCTTGGACAAATGAGAGCTAATTAACAGGAGTGAAATAATGTGTGAAGTAGCAAATAATGATTGGGTTTGTTTATGTATAAATACTAATAGTCATAAGAGAATGCAAATGCTTGTGTGGGAAACAGCTGTTCCCCACAGGCTGTTTTGGACAAAAGGGAATGAGTGTGAACGTTCATGAAACAGCAAGTAAGAGGGTGTATAAACAGGGTTAAATAGCACATATGTTCAGGAACCCGTTGAGTGTTCTCAGACGTGGTTTCTGTCATGGCTAGCAGCAGATTGCACGTGCTGCAAAGGACGGATTGCCCTGCTGTCTGTGCCCGAAGAGCAGCGGCAATTTTCAACTGCAAAGAAAATTGCAATAGCAGCTTCACCTCTTTTAGCAGCTGTGGCATTCTTCCCTTTTATCACCCCTGGAAGGTGTCATTGCATTATGATGACTAGTTCACTTCTCATTAAGTGAGTCAACATTTAACTGTAATTAACGAGTTAAAATCAGATGAACAAAAGGGCAGCGCTCAAAAACATGTTGCTAGTAATTGCAAGGCGTATGAGAGTCAAGGAGGACTTGACTTACTGCTTACTGCTTGCTTACTGCTTGCTGTTTGTTCTGATTTTAAAGCACTTTGCTCATACTCAGGAAGGAGAAGCAGACACTTCTGCGTTTAAACCCTCTCTCACCTGTCAGATGCACGTTTCCCTGGCAGCACTGCAGGTAACATGCCTGTGCTGCATCTGGTCGCTGCCTGACAGTGAGGGGCACGGTCACCCACTCGGAGCTGATCTCTCCTGCTAATGTCGTTACAGGCCAAGCAGTGAAGGCAAGGAGCCATGGCGGAGGATAGGAGAGAAGAAGCCAAAGCACCGCACTGGACTTCGGGTCAGCTAACAGAGACTTCTTCACACCCACATTCACCTGAAATTAAGGAACAGGGCAGCGCGAGTGCAGGACTGGTCAGAAGTGCCAATGGATTTCCCTACCGAGAGGACGAGGAGTCGGGGCTGGGCGGCCACGAGCAGCCAGGGACGTACGCTCGGACCAAAGAGAACGGGATCAATGGAGAGCTGTCAGCAGGGGACAGGGAGACCGCAGGTAATACACCTCAGGGCCCTGCCATGAAACACATAGCTCTGCAGGCCATGGAATAGTGTTTCTCCATGGGGAGATGTCAGCTGGAGCCAAGTGTGCCCTGGGGCAAGAGAGAGCTGATGTGAGGGAGCATGTGCCTTAGAAGGGCATCAGCTCTTCACAGCAAGGGCTGCCTTTTCATCTAAGTTTGCATAGCTTACATCCTTTCCCAGCATCCTGGGCAATGCTCTGAGAAGACTTCAGGAAAGGCATGACAGTGTCTTAGTGCATCTTGATAGATGGGTCGGGGTCATCTCGCTGGGGAGAAGTGAACAGGCTGGTGTAGAGCAGCTGCTCAGCCACTCTGAACTGGGAAGGAGGTGGAAACCACTCGGCTGTTGTGCACGGATAGCTCATGTTGCTCATGCATGCCTTTGTGTGTATATGAAGGATGGGTTCTCCTGTTATTGCTCACAAGTAACAACACCTTCTTGAAACTACCAGCTATTTGCAGAATAACGTGGTGTTCAATCTGACCAAGAATACCACAATTCAGCAACAGCATTTCTTCGCCCTTGCCCAGGCATATTTCACTGGATACTCACTGGGACTTCATCTATTTGTAAACTATGTTAGGATTTTAGGATTCAGCTTGTTACTTGAGGGGTGGGAAAGAAAGAAGAAAGTGTGACTGTGTCAAAATGAAATACGCAAGGCAAGTCTCCTGTTTTAGAAGCAAATGCTAATTCTTTCTGTGCAGAGTTCCCACTTTAAACCCCAAATGCACAGTGCAAGAGAAATTTCTCTTGTACAGACACAACTGCCCTTGATGCATCCATCCATGCATGCTAAAAAAATCTCTCTTTGCAATGTTTGTTGGCTGTTGACAGCATTTGGAGATGCTATCCATAATTTCTCAGCAGCTGGAGAATTTTAAGGCTCTTGGACCATGCAGTGATTTCATAAGCAATGGTACTGGAAATGGATCTCTCTGCTAAAAGTAAATAAGAGTCTCTTCTTGCAGTTAGCAAAAATTTGAAAGCCGAAGGTAAAAGAAATCTTGTGTAATCATTCAGGTGAGCATACTGCTGATGATTGTTTGGGGGAACGATAACAAGGGCTTGTCTCTTACTTGTAACCGAACTTTGTGCTGCGCTTAGTTGGCAAATAAACAGGAGCAGGTATGCAGGAATCACAGAGGTAAGGTGCTGCAGTTGTTAGGGGTTGATGTGGGCCAGGGAGAGAATGAGTGTGTTTGTCATCTTTGCAACAGATTTTTCACATGATCATGCACAAGCCCCACCCGTACACATGGAGAAGTGGCAATAACTTTACAGAATCTCCTCTTCTTAGAAAGGATAGAAAGAAGTGCTTTTCTCAGGCTCTCTCAAGCTCAGGTTCTGAGTGGTGATCAGAGTCTTAGAGAGATCTGAATATTTAATTGAGGAGTTTGCAGCTAACAGGTGAAAGGAAGCAGGAACTCACCGCTGCCTGTCAGCAGGCATTGTAGCAGTATATTTTCGTACTGCTTTTTGAGGGGAGGGCTTAAATAGCAGAACAAGAAAAAAATGAGGCAGTGTGATCTAGGGCATGTAGCAGGACTGGGGGCACACATGCGTAGAGGGAGCAAGACTACTCTGAATCTGGGTGAAATTCACTTCAGTCACCACGTTGTGGCCTCAATTCCTCCTCCCCTGCTCTTTTCTCACTGTCTGCTTAGATTGCAAGATCTCTGGTGTGGTGACTTACTGTTGTTACACACAGGTTTTGTTTGGGAGTCTTAATATAGCATATCTCATGACATCTTTGTCCTTGAACACCAGAAAAGTCCCTGAAACTTCCTGCGTGAATTCCTAGCTCACTGGAAAGTTCTGCACTACACATTCACACACTGGCTAAGCCTATATTTAATTAATGCACCATAAAGTATCTTAGGATACTTAAGATATATTTTTAATTGTTCTCCTCTTTTTGAAGGAGAAGCGTGCTGGCGACTCACTCACTGTAGTTATAGAAAGGGACTGAGGTGCGTGTTACCATTTTACACTAGTATTTACTAGATCAATATACTTAATGTATTGTGAAGCAGAAACGTAGAGGTGGATTTTTGGTGTTTGATTCAGAATTTGTTCTTGAAATCAGGATTGCCATTCACCATGAACTTCAGTCATCTTTGCTGTGTTTGTAAATTTTAACTGCAGTGGAGTGTTGTGTCAGGTAGGGTTTTTAAATGCAACTCTAATACACATAATTACCAATAATGTGAATCATGTAATCATTTCTAGTAGCTTACTGACTCCAAACAGCTGAGGAGAAAATGCACAGGAAGCCAACGTCGACTGAGATAATGAAGCCAAACTGTGGACTGGATGGATTTACAGGGATTTTATTTTTCCTGGTACGAGTCTAGCACTATAACCTAGGAAAATCTCTGTCTTCTCAGCCTTCATATTGAAGTCCATAAATCCCCAGAAATGGCAACAGCCAGCTCTTCCACAGCAGAGCACTAGTATGAACAGGGCATTTCCCAGGCAGCTGCCTGTTGCCTGCTGATGAGAGTTCAGTTACATTTTTAGGCTTTTCACCTAAGGAAGTTCTCCAGCACCTGACTGACCCAGGAGCTGCGGTTTAGCCATGAGATGGGCCTCTCGTAGGGAGAGATACCCTGCAGCAGTGTCATAGTCCCTTCGGGGCACAGCAAAGCATTAGGGCACCCGTTTGCAGGGCTGGTGCCGTAAAATCCGAGGGCTGCGTGTTAATAGGAAGGTTAGAGTCAGGCCACCAGCACACAGGCACCTTATGCCAACACTGATGCAGAGGCGAGGGGTGGTAAGGGGGGAGGAAAAAACAGTTCTTGCCAAAAACACATCCAATCCATCACTGCAAGTGACATTTTTAGGTTTGCAGAGTTAAAATTTGCCTTCCTGTATATATGTGTGTCTCTCTCTCTTGGCATCTGTCTAAGAGTTATTGAGTCTGACCTCAATTTTGGAATCCTCTGAATCTGGCTGTTGTGTTGCCTTTGATTGATCTGTCTCAGTATCATGCTGGTAATGGCTGCATTATGGAGACTCATCAATGCCCTCCTTTCAAACGGACCGATGGGAACGTGGGAGAGTGCACAGTGCTGTGGACAGGGCAGCCTCAGGGCCTGATCCAGCACCCACTGAAGTCACGGGCAAATATGTGCGAGAGAATAGGCCAGGGTTTTGGTATAGGGCATAGGAAGCTGTTAGTTATCTGATATAAAGGTGGTAATGCAGCTGTTGCTTTTTTTATATATTTGTATATATATACACAAATACGTACATATATATATTTGGGCTGCCCCGGGCAGACCAGCTCAGCCCAACTCTGTCCTCAGCCCTGTGCCCCTGCCAGCCACAAGTCTCACACTGCTCCCGAGGATTTCCTGAAGGCACCTTGCCTTTCGGGTGGTCTGCAGCACCCCACAGCCTGAGATCCACTGAGTTTCATGCCTGCCCATGTCCTTTCTCACCTGTACACACATACACGCACACAGTGTCTTTAGTGAGGATTTTGAAGTACTAAGAGGGGAGGATAATATCTGTAGTTCCTGTCAAGCCAAACATTTTCACATCATGTGAGACATGTGCTGCAAAGGAGACGTGATACAGTAATCTTCAGAAACTTGCTCTCAAGCGGGCTGATGTGGAGAGCTTTGGATTGGACCCCATTAGAGCAAAGGATGTGTTCAACTGATAATGAAATGCGAGAGTGGCAGCCGTCTCTTTGCTTACTGAAAAGTCGTGGTCAACTAACTGGGAGGAAGTGCTGAGGACCAGTACAGATCTGTTGCAGCATTTTCTGGGAACCAGCAATTCAACACAATCCAGCGTATTTGACTTGCAAGGAATATCAAGCTGCAGAGGTTAGATTTTTTACACTCAAACTACATTTATTTTTCTTTTCAGTCATATAATGACTAATCTGTCAAATTTATATAGTTAGGGGTAAAAGTCGTTAGATGCATTGTGAAGCATCTTCTGTAATATATCTTTATGTACAGTGACTCAGCTGATTGAGTGCTTGCTTCATTATATGACAAATTCGGGCTCATAATTGGAGGGGGTTGGATTGCCCACACAGTTACCTGATGAATTACTTTTTTGACAGATGAAGGGACAGCATTTCTTGAAATCCTATTACCAGAGCCTCAGGACAGTGGCTCTGTCCTGGTGTCAGTCAATGTTAGGGACAGTAACACATCCTGCCGGTGTGACAAACAGAGCTTTTCATTAATTGGTGGGGTAACCGAGCCATGTGAGACGCAAAGAGACTGCCGGAAAATTGCAGCAGACTTTCTGACATAGCACAGAGGACTGACCACAGGTTGAGTGCTCCTGCCTTGTTTTTCAGAGCCCCTGAGTCACAGAAAAGGTGCGTGAGAGGGAGACCATGACAGATAAATGAGAGAGGCCAGGATTTTTAGTGGCTGCTGGGACTCAGAGACTAGTATGTATTAGGCTGTAAGTGGAACAGAAAGAGGGGGGAGCCCTCGATCTGTGAAGAGGAATGAAAAAGTGCCAGTTCTGAGCTGAAGGAGGAGTGAGGTGCTGAGGAATGGTGGGAGAGCAGACCCAGCAGCAGGAGAGCTACGAGAGGTGAAGGGCAGAGAGCTGGTGAGATGAAAGCTGTGAGGGAGCAAAGCGGAGACGAGAAGTGGCAGGGAAAGAAGGAAGAATTGGAGATGAAGTAAGGACAGTAGAGGGAGGTTCAATTTTATCTGTTCATCTTGAGCCAACACAGCTTTTGCATGACAGCAGATATTGCCCCCAGAGAGGAAGGCGTTCAGACAGCAGAAATAGAACAGTCTGCAGGACACAACGGAGGAAAAAAGTGAGAAGGGGCAAGTGACATTACAGCCTTAAATGAAATTTATCCTAATTCAGCCTTTTGCTTTAGGCTTTGTTCAGCCAGCCTAAATGGGCAACAAATCTATTCTTCTGACCAGCTACTCTTTAAGTAAGCAAATTTAAATAAGCCGCAGGGAACTTCAGCCTGAAAGACTGCCCTGGCATAACCAGTAAATGCTAGAGCAGAGTTGGGGAGTCCCTTTAGGTTTCCTAAGCAAAAAAACCCCACAAAACCAAACTAAAAACATGTTGAAGTCAGGGATTGTAGTTGTTTCAGCCACCTGGCATCGTCTTCCGTAACCTTGCCTTATAGTAGCCAGTCTCCAGGTAAAGGAGATCCTGTTCATGGCCTTCACCACCACTGCACTGTTAGAAAATCACCATGACCCTTCAGGGTCCTCAGCCTGTGTGGGGTGAGACTGGAGCTGCACTGGCAGGTTGTGCAGGGTCAGGATTGCAGCTCTGTGTGGGGTCAGTAAACACAGCTGTCCAGGCTGAAACTGCACTGAGTCACCGCTTGGTCCCATGGCATGTTAATGGTTTTTCCTCCTCTAGTGACTTCTCATTTAATCTTCTTTTTCTGTGTGTGTCTTTCTCTTTCTCTCTCTGTTGCCATACAAGTGCTAATACTAAGATGGCACTGCCAGTAAACATAGAAATAGGCCTTTGTGCAGAAGCTCTTGAATGTCTGCTCCCCAAAGGAATCTCCCAGCCTTGCTGTCAGATGTGCATTTCCAGCAAGCTGCAGGTCTGAACAACACAAAATGCATGGAAGGATACAAAATCAATGACATTCAAAGATTAATACAATTGCTATGTTTGTCCCATTTCAGTTGTTTATTTTACAAAGCTAGAAGAATACATCTTACCATGTCATTGATGGCTCCCACAGGAAAGAAGCTGTTAATTAGGCATTTTGATCTCCCTCCCTTTGCCCAAGAAATGTGATTAGTAATTACTGTGCACCATCATCTTTGCCAGTTTAGATACAGGCAAACATAACAGACTTCTGAAACTCTTTTTTCTCTGTGTCAAGAGTAATACAAGTGTCATTTTCTGGGACACATTGTTAGAATATTTTAGTCATGTTCAAATTATATTGCTAGAGGCAGCAGAGCCTCTTTAGAGCACTTGTACAAAATGGTTTTTTTACCATCCTCTGTTAAGCTTGCAGTAGAGGTCATGTTGTTATTCTGCTGCATAAGACCAGGAACAAAGCCACAGAAATTCCATCTTTTCCCATGCGTTAGCTACCCCTAGCTATCTTCTCCCCGACTCTTAAATATTTAGTAACTACTGTAGAGACCAATCTCTGCAGGTTTTTCTGTGGCTGGCGCTATTGGTCACTAAATCCATTTGGTCACTAAACTCCATTTTGTCCAACTGTAACCTCCCTGAGGTGCTGGCTCTGCTCTCCCACCTCAATCAGTGATTGAAATGTATTGGTAGGAGCGGGAGGATCTGGCACAATTTTGGGCAGTGCAAGCATGCAAATGCTTGAAAGGGAGTGAGGTGAGATAACCCAGTGTGCAAGTGCCCTTGGCTCACATGGCTGGGAGTCAGACGCCCAGAGAAGTTCAGCCCTCAGTCTCTATAATCCCTGAAGTTCTTTTGAAAACATCAGTGTGTGGTTCAGATTCACTTTTGAAAACCATGTCTCTAACTAGGTGCAGTGACACCATTAGGGTCAACTGTTGCATTGTGCCACATCTGTGTTGAATTTGGCAAAGAGGAGGCATCGATCAATCATTTTCGTTGAGCTCCTTGTTGGTGTTTTGATTCACTTTGGTGTTTTCTTGTTATGGTATGAGCATCGTAAAAGGGAATTGCATAAGCAGCTGTGCTTCCTTAAGGAGTAAGAGTGCAATGCCTGTGAGTGTGTTGGCTTGGCAACCAGCGCTCACTTGGTGCCGTCAGTGTTCCCAGAAAATGTAATCGATAGCAACCTCAGAGATGCAACAAGGCTGGAACATGGAGGAAATATCTTTCATAACATGTTGTTCCAACCACTCTGGTAATTCAGACTGTACGCCATGAGCTGTGTTTATCAAAGTTGCCTTTTGAAAATGTCTGCAGCCATTCTTGAGGGGGCTGCTGTAACCAGGATAGCTATTGCTGCTGAACAATGAATATCCCATCAAATACAGAACACATCCTGGGAGTTAAATGTTTGCTTTCGTGTCCCGTTTTTTGTGGACAAAAATTTGTCCTTTGTCTGTTCATCTCTGCCCTTCCTCCCCACCATCCATACAAGTGCTGGCTGCCTGCTCTGGTGGCCATTTTAAATGCAGACTTTGATGTTTCTGTGGGCCAGATCTTGACCTTCCATCACTGGTGTTAGCTGAGTGACTGGTGAGGTACTTGTGTCCAGAGGCCACCTTCTAAATTATGGCTTGTTATGCTGGAGTCCTTTTCAGCGTACAGCATTTATGAATTTTGTAAAGTGAGTAAGTCTTGTAAAAGCCAAAAGAGAAGACAGACAGGTGTGAAGAGACCTACCCCAGGTCACCCAGGAGGGCTGCAGCAGAGCCACGGGCAGGTGACATGGCCCTGTGCAGGGCTATGTGCTGCCTCTCTTCCTTGTCCTGTCTGAAGAGAAGCTGTCATGGTCTCCATCCCCAGGATGGCAGCATGAAGGATGTGGAGAGGCGCTGGGCAATATTTGGCAATGAGCAGTGGTCTTTGTGTTTGCAACTGGAAGGTGGTATCACTGGGGAGTGTGCCAGCATGTCATTTTCCATTCCAGTTTTGATCTGAGGGCAGGAAGATTTGGAGGAAGGTTCATTACCAAACAGCAGAGCCTTGTTTTACAGACACAGAGATGCTGTTGTTTTGTGCAGAGCTTAAGTGGCAACTTCTACAAAGTCACCTTGAACGGGAAGCAGGAGGTTCTTAGGTGACAGCCTGGGACAGGCTGGTGGGCATTGCCTGTCTCATTTCCTGGCCCTTCACCCAGTCCACAGGCAATTGCCAGTATTCAGGATCTCAGGCTATGGAGCAAAAGAGCCCAGAGCCGTGGTCATTAACCCCTTCAGCCCCCCCCTTCGCAAATCACTTCCTTCCCTTTCCCAATCATGGATGGCTTGGTGCGCTTTCCAGCCCTGACTAACCATAGCTTGACACAGCTCCCCGCTATCTCCAGGTGCATCTGATGGAGGCAGGTCCTCCCAGGATGTGGATGGACATGGGTAGGCATCTGCCTTTCCCCATGCAGCTGGGCATGAGTTTAACCCTTGGCGGAGAAGAGGTAGGTACTATCAGATCACTTACAAAAATGAGTCACACAAACAGTCTGTGGCTCCTGTGAAGAAGTGCTGGGCGTTGCTGATTTCTTTTCTCCATGTTGCCATGCCAACACATCCCTGTGCAGAGTGAGATCTCTTTTTAAGCTCCACTGAGAGAAAGTATGTAGCCTGGGAGCTCATTTAGCATTCAGGAGTGCACAGCCTCTCTGAGCCACAGCCAGGGTGTCTGACAAAGGAAAGCAGGATTTTTTTTTTCCCCTTTTCCTCTAGCATTTACTTCTCAAGGTTAAGGGAGACAGGGTACATGGGGAGAGAGACTGGGAGCAGTTTGCAATGGAGACCTCAGATTGCTGCCCTCACTGAGGCATGACTTTAATGAAAATTAAATGGAAATACTACTTTAGGGCATATTTACAGTGCCAAACACATGTGAGAGAAACAGATATAGAGATATATATGTAAATTTCTTGGGTTTGATTAACTCTAAAGAGCTATTCTGTATTAAAACTGGAAAGCAAACCCCATCTAGGTTTTGAGTGAGGAACTCAAAGGAAAGATTATAAGGAAGCTAGGGACAAACTCCCTGTCTTTGTCTTCCCTGCTGTTTTAGTCTGTGGCATTAGGATATAGAGGAAAAAATCATCTCTTCTTGTGCTATATTTATATCCTGAGTAAGGACAGCAAAGCCTAGCGTGCATTGGTGATTTGGTTTGGGTTTTTTCCATTTTGTGGAGTTGCTACTGCTAGATTAACTGCTAACTTTAAATTAAATCTGTATAATGCTCATTAATACAGGTTTGCTTGCCTTTACCAGCTGAAGGCATGGGACATCAGCGTAAAGTGGCTGGCATTAGCTGGCAGATGACACTGATGATCTGGTGCCTGTCCATACCAAATGTGGAAAGGTTGATGTGGAAGTTCAAAGTCAAGACTCAAAGCGAGGGGGCTATGTGCTGGTTTTGACTCTGTCATGTGATCCTTGAGAGATGCTGAGCAAAACATTTACATTTCTCTGTGCTGTTTCACAGACCAACAGCAGCATGGACTCAGGGGTGCTTGGAAAACCCATTCTGAGGTAATGGTTTAGAAATGCAGTCTTGGTTGTTTTGGGTGGTTTTGTTACTGCTGAGGCATTCCTCATGACATGCAAGAAGTGCAGGAAACTCAAGGCATCCCAGCCATATATATTAGATCATGTGAGTGAGTCCTCCTGTGTGTGGAAAATACCTGGTCAAAACTTTAATTTTAGTTGTATGCAGTATATGGAAAATAACTGTGAGGTATTGTTATCTCCAAGGCAGGAAAACCTGTTAGCTGCTTCTCAGAGAGTCATTTTCAGGCAGGACTGGGTAGATTGAATACTTTGTGGAAATCAGTTTCGCTTGGAGGCACTATATAGTTTTCGAGGGGAAATTAAACACTAGATATTTCACTTTTTTCTTCCTATATTTTTTTCTTGAGCCTAATTCATGGTGATATATGACCAATTCCATGCTGCTCCCAGCAACCCACGTAGCCTGTGGCAGTTATGATAAAACTAATTTATGTTCTGGTCCTCCATCCGTGCAGCCCTTGCATCCGGTGAGACAGATACGTTAATAAAGAAGGGCAGAAGTATCAGCTGCCAGCACTGTGTAGATGTGGCAGTCTTGCTGAGGTACCAAAACTGTTTTCGTCCATAGCCTTGCACAACATACGACAGAAGGAAGAGGCTTCTGCTGTGACTATTGCTTTTTACCCCAAAGCCGGGGTATGTGCCAAAGCCAGGGCAAGGCAGCCTGCACAGGTTCGTGGTGAGCTGTAAAGGGACCTGACCAATTTTGGTTCTTGTTCACAAGTTGTTTTCTTTTCCTTTCACTGTCATCCTTTTTTTCTCTGTTTTAGAATATATTGTCCTTCTAAACAATTGCTCTGTCAGCTCTTCCTTCTTTTCCTCTCTTTTCTTGGTTAGGTTGCCTCTGGCGTTGGTTTTTTTTTCCTCTTGTTCTCTTGGTGTACTCCCAGCTTTATCCTAGCCATCCGCTATAGCTCCTCTGTGACCTTGAATTTCCACAGCCGCTCCTCATTTCCAGTACATTTGAGAGCTCTGCCTCTGGATGCAAATCTCTCTTGGTGGCTGCAGTGACCCAAACCCTGGTCTCAGCTCTCCCCACAGCATCCAGATGTGCCCAACACTCTGGCTACAGAAGCTTGTAAGCTTGTAAGTGCCCAGAGAGTTCTGTCACAAAGAAGTGTGGTAGTTCAGGAGGTGCACTGAGGGCTTTTATGTGCATCTCTTGCACCTCCGTTCTATAAGATTAAGTGCACATTTCTCTTTCCTATTCACTTTGTCCACTCAGAGGTGTGGGCCAATAGTCTCCAAGGATGAGCAGGCAGTGGATGGGAGCCGGCTGTGTGAGCGGTCAGGGCTGAGTCCTGGTCAGAGACAGTGACCCAGCAGAGATGAGGCTCCTTTCGACTGGGGTAATGCCAGAAGAGGAGGAGAGATGGCAGAACTGCTGAGCAGGGCTGGGAACTGCTCTGAAAATCCATCTGCATCCAGACCTCCATGGGACATATGTGACACAGGACTTGTTGTGTTCCGCCTATCTCTGGGAACACTCACACACGCTCATTTCTAAGTGCGCAACATCCGTTCCTCACAGTCGACAGGAGAAAGACATCTGGCTTGGTGGAGGCACAGGGCTCGGCTGGGAAGTGGAGCTGGGCAGAGATTAGCTGGGCAGCTGTTGCTGCATTGCAGAGGTAGCTGGTTAAACAGGGTTAGACTGGCAGCATGAGCCCTGAGGTGAACAGGGCACGAGATTGCTGCATTTTATGTGTTACCATATCCTGTGACAGGATGAACGAAAATTCTATTTCATTGATGGAACGATCTTTGGTCCTTCTGACTACACACGACTAGAAATCCACACAATGCATGTACAGGTTAATGTTAATTTTAAACTTAAATTCAGCAGGCTTTTTGTATAGCATACTTTGATTTTTTAATATTTCTTTAAGGAGCACAGGAAACACTATATAAAGCATTTAAAATCAGCTCAAAAGGAGCTAAAAATGAACTTTCAGGGGCATGTCACCTCCTGCTGTAGGTGGCTGAAGCTCCTTTTGCTTCTATGTTGGTTCTTAGAAGTCTGTTTAAAATCTTAGCTTGTACTGAAGTTCAAAACAAATATTGATTTTAAAGTGAGTTACCTGCTACGTGTATTTACTCACACTCAAGGGATTAAATATCTGGTTCTTTAATTTTGAAGCCACAGTGGTGTCTTCTGCATGAGTCCTAAGGAGTTCATGTTTTAATTAAAGGTAGATATAACCGCTTCGTATGTGTGAGCGATGTTTTCAGCTGATACTAAGTCCTGGGAAAGGCAGTGGGACCTCTCTGTGCTGCCCTGTCAGAGGCTCTGCTGTTCTCTGCTCCAGTATCACATGTTAGCTGTGAATTGTGTTGCCGTTGCGTCAGACAAAACAGAAGCAATTATTTTTTTCTACCTCTGGCTTGGCTGGGAAATGCTGACAGTAGTAAATATTTTGTTCCAGGCAGGAGACTTAAGAAGATGCGACTCAGGGGATGTACAGGGAGCAAGTATTTGCAGTAATGAGGGCTCATTTTAAAAGCATTGCTTTATTGTACTGACATTTGTGTGACTCCTTTTTAACAGTCATATTTTGAGGGAGTGGGAACTGTGGAGACTGATCCCTTGGTGTTTTGTTTTACAGCTGCTAGACAGCGTGGCAGAGGCCTCTGCTTAATGAATATGCACCGGGGTGTTGGGGAGCTGGAGGAGGGGGCTCACTGGAACCTCCTGAATTGCTCCCGGCTCCTAGCAAGAGTCACTTTGGATTTTGCCACCTGAGTGCCTTGGAGATTTGGACTGTCTGTCCAACTCTCGGGCTGAAGATCATCAAGAAAATGCAGTCAAGGCAGTGGAACACACAGAAGGTGTGAAAGTGGTCTGAGGACAGGCAGCCCAAGCCCTGGGCTGGTGCTTCCCTGAATGCTGCGGAGCAGCCAGGGCTGCACAGACGAGCCACTCTCCAGCCTCCCTGTTTGTGCCAGAGCACAGACAGTTTGACACAGCCCAGCTGCAGCCAGGACACCAGTTTTGCACCAGATTTACTCTGTTACAAAGCAGATATGTTAAAGGGCTGGGTAATAGTGATTCAGATTTACAATCTGGAGTTTAAGGAGAAGGTAGGAAGAGCTGTTGAATACCTGAAATCCCCCAAAACATGGAGGCGTACGCTGTTTGCTGTGGGATGCACCAGGGTATGAAGCTGCTGTGTCAGGTATCCAGCTGAAGCTCCCCTGTATGGGCTCTTCTCACATAGTCGCTGTAATCCATCTTTCTCAGAAGCTAGTCTGAATGTTCGTACCTTTGGGTTTCAATGCATTAAATGAAGCTCTTTTTTCTCTCAAAAACAGAAGCCTTTTCTGACCTGTTCAGTTGGTTAGCTGGTAAATCCTGGTGATTAAATGAATCTGTCACTGTCCTCATTGATGCTACAGTAGCTTAAAGTTGACTTTATTAGGGAAATGATACTTGTCAATTGTGTTGTGATTTCATTTAATTTAAAAGCTGATGTTCCCATTATTTGCCTTCATACCTCCTGCCAATTACTGTTGATGTTGCCAACATCCAGATCAAGGACCTACTTAGAGCAAAATATTTACACTTACGAAAGCCATTTGAGAGCAAATATTTGAATTCTGTAAAGCTGTGTTACTGCTTTTTTCTTCAATCGCAAACACTAATCTGTTGGCGTTATTCGGGGTTTATATAACTTATTCATATTGCTTTGATTGCTGCTGTGCATTTCTCTTCTAATCCAAGTGCAAAAGGCAGTGCTTAGAGTTGTCACGATCCCAGTGCTAAAGTTTGAGATATGTATTTTTTTTTTTTCCATCGGAAATGTCACTGGGCGAAGCCTAGGTCTTTTCTTCACAGTGTTTCAGCAGTCTTGACTGAAACAAGAGTCATCCACCAGCTCACAGGAGAGCTGACTGTGAATTCAGGACCTGTCCTTAGGGGTTTGGCTAATGCCTCTAAACAAATCGAATAGCTATTTGGTTTGTAGTCCTGCTGCACTCACAATTACAGTACCCGGCGGGGAAAAAATCCATAGGTCCTGTTTGCTTTTCAAATTGTCAGAGGTAGCAAATAACCACTTTGTCTTTTCTTTCTGCAGGAATATGTTTGGGATATTTTGCCTCACTAAGCAGCGCAGGTTGCTCTATGCTTTTGTTGTTGACTTGATTCCACTGTGCCGACAATTAGTGCTGGTTACCTTGGAAACTGCTCTGCACCCCACTGGGGATTTTGACAGGCACATTTTGACTGAAATTGCTTTGTTTTCCCAATTCTGCAAGCACACACGTCGCTAATTCTTTTGCTGTTCTCTGCAAATTGTCAGAGGTAGCAAATAACCACTTTGTGTCTTTTCTTTCTGCAGGAATATATTTGGGATATTTTGCCTCACTAAGCAGCGCAGGTTGCTCTATGCTTTTGTTGTTGACTTGATTCCACTGTGCCGACAATTAGTGCTGGTTACCTTGGAAACTGCTCTGCACCCCACTGGGGATTTTGACAGGCACATTTTGACTGAAATTGCTTTGTTTTCCCAATTCTGCAAGCACACACGTCGCTAATTCTTTTGCTGTTCTCTGCCTGTGTTCTTTCCAT